>NC_137020.1:25598962-25678962 GCF_032717465.1 Coenobita brevimanus
TTCTTCGTTCTTTGTTCTTTATTTTCTTATATCCTCCTTTGTGTATAATGGTTGGATGGATGATTAGCTAAATGAATTACTGGATAGTTGGATAAATAGATAGAGGAATTAGATAGAGAGTCAGGTAGATAAATGGATAGCTGAATTACTAGCCTGATAGATGGATGGAAATTGGAGAGAGAGGTTATTGAGTGATTAGGTGAATTTCTGCATGTCTGTCTGTTCTTTTTTCCGTTTGTCTGTTTATAGTGTTTCTGTCTACTGTTGGTCTATCTGTATGTATCTGTCGCTATCTATCTGTCCATCTAGAAGTATCTCTTCGTCTGTCTATTTATGTATTAATCGCTGTCTCTCTTCGTCTATCTGTATACTGTATGTGTGTATCGCTGTCTATCTATCCATCTACAAGTGTATAATCGTCTATCTGTCTATGAATCAGTCGCTATCTATATCTATCTTTCTATCTATCTACAGGTATCTCTTCGTCTGCCTGTATATGTATCTATCGCAATCTATCTGCCCATCTCAAGTATATCTTCGTTTTTTTGTATATATATCTATCGCTGTCTGTCTTCCGTTCTACAGGTACCTCTGTCTGTCTGTCTAGTCTGTCCATCCGGCCCCTGTCTTTGTGTTCTGTCTATCTGTCTATCAGTCTGTCTAATTATCTATCAGTCTATATCACGCTGTTTATATATACAGCCTCTTCATTCAGTCTATTTATCTGTTCCGTATATTGATTACATAACTGATGGTCTAGTGTCCTCTCTCTTTCCATGTGTCATCTTTATCTATTTCTATCTACTTAATTTCTCTCTCTCTCTCTCTCTCTCTCTCTCTCTCTCTCTCTCTCTCTCTCTCTCTCTCTCAGTTCATCTATCCTCCTGTCTATCTCCGTGTCTATCCGTCTCTCCACACTTCACCTCCCTGTCTCCCATGCAATCCTCAGTATCAACCAGTCTTTCATTAATCTTACGAGGGAGGGGATGGAGGAGAGGAAGGGAGGGAGAGAAGAGAGAAAAAGAGAGGGAGAGGAGGAGGAGGAGAGGGAGGGAAGGAGGGAAGAGAGAAAAAGAGAGGGAGAGGAGGAGGAGGAGAAGGAAAGGAAGGTGGAACGTAGGAAGATGGGGAATGAAGGAGTAGGTAATAGGATTGGAAAAGGATAGAGTAAGGAAGGAAGGAAGGAGAGAGTGGGAGGGGAATAAAAGGAATGAGAGGAAAGGAGAAAGGAAGAAGAGAGTGAGTGAAGGAAGGAGGAAAGGAGGGAGGGAGAGGGGAGGAAAATGGGAAAGAAGCGAGGAAGAGTATGGGAATGGGGAAAGAAGCTGGATTGAGGAAGAGAGAAATAATCGAGAGGGGATGTGGGGAGGGAAGATGTAGGAAGAGGGGAGAGGGTAGGTAGGAGGTAGGGATGGAGGAAAGAGTATGGGGAAGGACAGAAGAGGGGAGGGAAGGGAAGGAGGGAAGAAGGAAAGGGAAGTGAAGGAATGGAAAAGGGGAAGAAATTGTGTAGAGAGTGTGAGTAGGGAGGGGAGGTTGGAGTGGGAGGTTGCTGTTGGAGGGGAAGGGGAAGAGGGAGGGGAAAGGAGGGAAGGGGAGGAAGGAAGGAAGGAGAGAGGAGGGAAAAAAGGAAAAGAGTGGTGCAGACGGGACGGAAAAGAGGATTGGAGAAGAGGAAGAAAATCAAGTAAACGGTAGATCAGAAAGAGACGGCATGGGAAGAAAGGTGAAAAGAGGGGAAGGGAAAGAAAAGAGAGGAAAAGAGAGATGAGAAGAAGGAAGAAAAGAGGAGAGGAGAGGAAGGGGGAAGGTAGGTTAGGATGGAAAGGGAGGGACAGAAAAGAAATGGAAAACAGAGAAGGAAATAAAAGAGAGGAAGGGAAGAGTAGGATGAGAAGGAAGAGTTGAAACGAGAATGGGATGTGAGAGAGAGAGAGAGAGAGAGAGAGAGAGAGAGAGAGAGAGAGAGAGAGAGAGAGAGAGAGAGAGAGAGAGAGAGAGAGAAAGAAAGAGAGAGAGAGAGAGAGAGATTCTTACCACTGTCAAGGTGTGTGCAAGAGGGCAGACATTGCAAAGGCTCTTAAAATAGATACACAGATAAATAGGCAGACATACAAACAGACTGACAAAGTGAGCAAGAGAGAGAGAGAGAGAGAGAGAGAAAGCGAGCGAGAGAGAAAGTGAGCAAGTGAGGGAGAGGAACACTATTTTTTCCCATGCCAGAGTATTCGTTAGAGAGAAATGCATTTGGAGAGAGAGAATTATATTTGTGGAGTGCAAGAAAGAGGAGTAGCTTTTACAATTATAGTTAAGTAGGTAGATAGATAGGAAGATAGACATAGATAAATGTATATGTAGACAGATTTATGTAGGCAGTGAGACAGACGGGGCGAGCGATTGAGAAAAAGTGAGAATAAAGGTTGTGTGTTTGAGAGAAAGAGAGAGAGATATTAGGTATTTGCTGGAGTTCGTAAAGGAAGAAAAGCTAAACGTTTCTGAGCCTAGAGGCTGCCAGGGTGGATGGATGAATGGATGGTTGGTAGGATGGATGGTAGGTAGGTTTGATGGATGGATGGTAGTGTCACGAATCAATTCGCGACATTTCCTTTTTGTGAGAAGCCACGAACTATTAGTGGAAAACTCACTGTGTATCGCTCAGTTAACCGTTTCTCTCTCCATTTCGGGGTATACTTTTCAAATAATTCGTCACTTTCAAAAAGTGACCGATTTAATGCACGTCACTAAGTGCGCTACTGAGCGATACAATAGTTTCTTTATCGTTCGCCTCTGGTTGCATAAACCGTTAGCCACGCCTTCTTCCGGTGGCTCGTGCTTCCTGCCCATTCAATGTATTTGAATTCAGTTTAGTGTTTGCTGTGACGGAGACAGGACCTGTGCAGCAGTGCGAGAGGTCAGCTAGTACCCAAACTCCACTTACAGTTTCTCCAAGCTCCCACCTTTAGTTCTCCAGCTTTGGGTGATACACCGCATTCATTGACTAGTATTTCCTTTGTGTATTTTGTAGTCTTAAGAGTTTAGTTAAGGTGTTTTTCCTAGGCGTAAGTATTTAGCTTCTGTGTGAGTGAGCGAGTGCGTCTCATTGATTTGATTTGAAATGTAATGTTAAATTTATTTTTGTAATCAATAAATTTAACAGTTCTATTTCTTGAGCTTAATGTAGAGTAAAAATCTTGTTTCATTTCTCCATAATTAAGCTTATTTCCCATATAGCTCCTAGCTTGCATAAACGTTTTACTATTCATAACTGGTACTTAGACCAGTCTTGTATTAACTTAAAATCCGTTGTGCCAGGAGTTAATGCATCAGCAAGAACCTGATGTTATTATTATTAGTATTAGTTATTTATTGTCAGGGGTGATGTAACTTTCTCCAGAGGCTAACAGTACAGTAATTCAGCAATTGTGAGTAATTAGTCTCTGCTGTGTACTGTTGAGAAAGTTTATAAATTCTCGTTCTTAGAGAATCGTGCACAAGCCAGCGTAAAGTAATCGTTGCTTGATGTAGCAAGACAATCATTGTCTCTGCTCTTCAATATTATTGAATATTATTATCAATTTAAATAACATTTAACCATTTATATCAAAATTACCGTGATATTATAAAAACCCCGTGACAATTGGCGACCTCGCCAGGATATTAACTCCTAGCTCTAAAGCTATTCACGAGATAGTGCTCACTCATTCATATTTAGGTATTTATCATTAAAGTTTAAAGGCACAAGCTTACTGGTGTTTACCCTTAATTTAGCAAGTGAATTTTGCTTTAATCAATAGAATACTTAACTCTAGTTTATTTTTGGTAACGCCAGACAATTTTATTCGCTTCTGGGAAGTCGGCGTACCCATTGTGTTTATTATTGAGTCTTCCCAGTCATTTACATTTTTGATTTATTCTTTGCCACTGGTCACCACTAGCTTGTGTCTGTACTCTTTACTTTTGTTTATTAGTATTCGTCGCTAAGCAGTCAGTGCTCAATTTCGGGTTGCTTAATAAATTAGCGCCATGGCTACCGCTGTATTTGTACAGGAAGCCAAAGATATGGGTCTCACAGACCCAGAGAAAATACAGAGTTACGTTCTCTCACGGTTCAATTACGAGCAAGAACGTGAGAAAGATGCTCGCGAAGAGCGTAGGATTCAGCGCGAATACGAGCGAGAACAGCGTGAAGAACGTGAAAGAGAGCGTGCATATGAACAAGAGCAGCGTGAGAAAGAGCGCGAATACGAGCGAGAACAGCGCGAACACGAGCAGAAACAACGCGAGCTCGAGTTAGAAAAAGAGCGAGAACAGCGCGAACACGAGCGAGAACAGCGCGAATACGAGCGTGAACAACGAGACAAAGAACGAGAACATGAACTTGAAGTGCTGAAGCTCAAGCGAGATTCCTTGGCTTCAGACACGTCTGCTGCAGTTGGTCCAAGCTCCACGAGCTTTCTCCCTGCACATGTCCTGGCGACCCCACGCATCAAGCTTCCTTCATACAAGGAAAGCGAGCGAATCGAGCCGTACATAGCTCGTTTTGAGGACATGGCAGACATGTATCAACTGGATGAGGCAGCTAAGCGGATCCAATTTCTTAGTTTATTTGAGGGCCCTGCCCTCGATATTCTCCACAGAATTCGTGGAGACAATCTCACATATGAGATGATGAAAGCTGCACTCATTAAGGCGTATGGTCTCACAGTAGACGACGCCAAAGTTCAGTTCATGCGAGCTCGTCTCCAAGACAAGGAGACAGCTGTTCAGTTCCTTGATCGTCTCACAGCTTACTTAAATGAGTGGATGGAGAAAGATGAAACTCCTTCCACGCGTGAGGGGATAATTGACCTTATGCTGCGTACACAGCTAGAGAGGTCGTGGCCTGCTGAGCTCATAGCACAGCTTAAGATCTGCCAGGTGAAAGATGCCAGCCAAATGGCAGAGAAGGCTGACGCATTCTTTACTGCATACGGGTATCAAGCTGTAAGCAAAACACCTGGAGCAGAAAAGATACTGCCAAGTCTGGGAAGCCGTCTCAGACTGAATCCCAGCACCAAGGCCATTCTCAGAGTAATGGCCAAGGTCCAAAACCGCAGTGGAAGGACCAGGGGCAAAACACTCAGAAACCTGAGTGGAAGCAGTACAACAGGTACCCTAACCAGCAGCAGTATCAGCCACGCAACCGACCGACGGGACAAAGTTTTTCACCAGCTCAAAAGAGGCAGGAAGCGAATGCAGCCTTCATTCCTCAGCAGCAACATGGTGGTCACGTCCCTACCAGTGTGGGTGCTTCCCCACAGTTCACTAGTCCCACAGTGACAGTGAACCCCCCCTCCACAGATGGCCAATGTTCCATCTTCCCAATATAACCCTCAAGGCACAATGTTTGCCACATCAATTCAGCAGCCTCATGAGTGGCTAGCTGCTTCCTCCACAGGCCCTCCCACAGGTGACAGTACCTTCCTTGTTCAGCAAGGGTTTGTGGGAGACATTCCTGTGAAGGTCCTGAGAGACAATGGTTCCTCAGGTTGCTCTGTTAAGCAGAGTTTAGTTCGGCCTGAGCAGTATACAGGTCGACAGATCCATGCAAAGCTTATTGATGGATCAGTGAGATTGTTCCCTGAGGCATGTATCCAGGTGGCATCTCCATTTTATACTGGTACGACACTTGCAGTTGTCATGCCAGAGCCTCTATTTGACTTGATAGTAGGCAATATTCAAGGAGTCAAGGATAGTTGCTCCGATGACGCTACTCAGACTTCGGCTGCTGCGGTAACACGAGCCATGACTGAGGCTCCAGACTGTGTCACCCCAGTGATCATTGAATCGCCACAAGATCTGATGTGTAGTCAACTTGTTGTGCAAGAACAACATTCTGACCCGACACTTGCTACCGTGCGGAACAAACAAAAGGGTCGAGTGATTAAGTATTCACGGGGAGGTCGAGCCAAGTTCCTTCGTAAACAAGGACGGCTCTACCGTGAGTCACGAACACCCGAGGGCGAGGTTCGACTGCAGTTTGTCGTTCCCGCCAAGTACCGCCTAGCAGTGTTACAATGGGGTCATTGTTCAGCCTCAGGAGGTCACATGGGGAAAAGGAAGACCCAGGGCCGTATCCGAGCTGACTTTTTCTGGCCAGGGATGGGACAGGACATAGATAGTTTTGTCCGTTCCTGCAGTGTGTGCCAAAGTATCACCACTAATCAGGGACATGCCCTTCCTGTGCCATTTGTAACCACACCCGTAATCTCTGAGTCAGTTGAGAGACAGGGTAGTGGTGAAGTGGGTGCAGACCTGACGTCTCGCCTATTGGCCCCACAGGACACATTATGTCCAGGGCCTGTACATACATATTATGTACCGTAAGTTAAGGGGGAAGTTGAGAGGCGACTTGAGGCTATGGAAGACCCAAGTTTGCACAAGGATTCTCAGCTTCCCGGTACTAATATAAGTATTGTAGGTTAAGGGGGAAGTTCGAGAGAGAACTCCGCAGAGGCGACTTGAGGCTATGGAAGACCCAAGTTTGCACAAGGATTCTCAGCTTCCCGATACTAATATAAGTATTGTAGGTTAAGGGGGAAGTTCGAGAGAGAACTCCGCAGAGGTGACTTGAGGCTATGGAAGACCCAAGTTTGCACAAGGATTCTCAGCTTCCCGGTACTAATATAAGAATTGTATTGTAGGTTAAGGGGGAAGTTCGAGAGAGAACTCCGCAGAGGCGACTTGAGGCTATGGAAGACCCAAGTTTGCACAAGGATTCTCAGCTCCCCGATACTAATATAAGTACTGTAGGTTATGGGGGAAGTGAGAACTCTGCAGAGGCGACTTGAGGCTATGGAAGACCCAAGTTTGCACAAGGTTTCTCAGCTCTCCGATATTAATATAAGTACTGTAGGTTGAGGCACAGGTTGAGGACCCGTGTGCGGTTCGAGGCTATGGAAGACCCGAGTTTGCACAGGGATTCTCAACTTGCCGACCATAATCGTGTGCTATAATTAATGGCGACCTCGAGTGTACTTTTCATAGCATGTACTGACTGCTAGCCAGAGAGAGTAATTGTAACATAATAAGAATTTTGTCTCATTGACACTTTTGATGCTCCACCTTAATTGGTTTTGCAGGTTCAGCAATGGGTGTAGCAGTTTTGCTGTGCGGGCCAGCTGATCGTCTGCCCGCACGCGCCGCCTCTTCTCCTCTGCCTTCTGTCGTCGCCATATTATTTACTGTGTCATTTTACACGTAGGTACAGTTACACTACAACTGTCACACCTACACCGTGTATTACATACACCACGCTACACAACAATTAGTTGTCAGTGTAAATGTAGCGAATTTTCGCTCAGTTTGACCTGAGTACAGGATTTTCACCGTCGTCACGGAGTTTTTCCCTCAAGCTTGCTTCTATTAACGTAAATACGAGGTTTTTTCACTCACTGGCGACTGCGATTTTCTCCTGTAGCAGGATAGCACACACACCACAGTGTGAATCTTGTGTGACTGAGTTAGGATTTATATGTATGTATATTGAAATCTTTCTTCTGAAGGAAGAAAGATTTAATTTTCATGGGGCGTAATGTCACGAATCAATTCGCGACATTTCCTTTTTGTGAGAAGCCACGAACTATTAGTGGAAAACTCACTGTGTATCGCTCAGTTAACCGTTTCTCTCTCCATTTCGGGGTATACTTTTCAAATAATTCGTCACTTTCAAAAAGTGACCGATTTAATGCACGTCACTAAGTGCGCTACTGAGCGATACAATAGTTTCTTTATCGTTCGCCTCTGGTTGCATAAACCGTTAGCCACGCCTTCTTCCGGTGGCTCGTGCTTCCTGCCCATTCAATGTATTTGAATTCAGTTTAGTGTTTGCTGTGACGGAGACAGGACCTGTGCAGCAGTGCGAGAGGTCAGCTAGTACCCAAACTCCACTTACAGTTTCTCCAAGCTCCCACCTTTAGTTCTCCAGCTTTGGGTGATACACCGCATTCATTGACTAGTATTTCCTTTGTGTATTTTGTAGTCTTAAGAGTTTAGTTAAGGTGTTTTTCCTAGGCGTAAGTATTTAGCTTCTGTGTGAGTGAGCGAGTGCGTCTCATTGATTTGATTTGAAATGTAATGTTAAATTTATTTTTGTAATCAATAAATTTAACAGTTCTATTTCTTGAGCTTAATGTAGAGTAAAAATCTTGTTTCATTTCTCCATAATTAAGCTTATTTCCCATATAGCTCCTAGCTTGCATAAACGTTTTACTATTCATAACTGGTACTTAGACCAGTCTTGTATTAACTTAAAATCCGTTGTGCCAGGAGTTAATGCATCAGCAAGAACCTGATGTTATTATTATTAGTATTAGTTATTTATTGTCAGGGGTGATGTAACTTTCTCCAGAGGCTAACAGTACAGTAATTCAGCAATTGTGAGTAATTAGTCTCTGCTGTGTACTGTTGAGAAAGTTTATAAATTCTCGTTCTTAGAGAATCGTGCACAAGCCAGCGTAAAGTAATCGTTGCTTGATGTAGCAAGACAATCATTGTCTCTGCTCTTCAATATTATTGAATATTATTATCAATTTAAATAACATTTAACCATTTATATCAAAATTACCGTGATATTATAAAAACCCCGTGACAGGTAGGTTGGTTGGATGAATGGATGGTAGGTTGGATTGATAGATGGATGGATGGATGATAGGGTGGATGGATGGATGGTAGGGTGGGTGAGTTGGTGGATGGATGGTAGGTTGAATGAATGGTAGGGTAGATGCACGGATGGATGGTGGATTAGTTGGATGAATGATGAGTTGATTGATGGATGGCAGAGATAAATTTGGATGGATAGGTGAGTTGAAGAATGATAGATTACTTGGTTGAATTGATGGATGGATAGAAATGCAAGAAGGTGGATATGTTAGTGGATGAATGGTGGATGAATGGTTGGATAGATGGAAGGAAGGATGGTTGGATGGATGGATAAATGGACAGGTGGATGCTTGGATGGAAGATGGATTAGATAGATTTAGAATGGGATTGAGCAACTTTCCTGAATTGATAGATGAGTGTTGGATGAATGGATGGATGGATGGATGAAAGATGGATGGATGGAAGGTGCATTGAAGAGATGAAGTGCAGGATTGAATAGTTTTCTGAATGGCTGTATGAGAATTGTGGATATATGGATGGATGGATGTGTCATAAAAGACTTTGTAATTCCTTTGTGGTTACTTGTAGTTGAGTTATATATATATTAGACTTGTGGACGAGCGGTTATTATACTGGAGTAGCTTTGTAAGTAGCTAATCTTCTTTCCCATTTGTCATGTAGTGACAGGAGAGGTAAAGAATAGTATGGGACTATTTTTATTTGTCTTGGAAATATTAACAAGTCTCTCACACAGAGCGAAGTATAGAGTCCCGCTAGCAATCTCTCTGTCTCGCTCTCGCTCCCTCTCTCTCTCTCTCTCAAGTTGCTAAGCCCTTCTCCCCACTCCTGCCTGTTCTATGGCCTGTCTCCTTCTGAGCTCTCTTTCCTAAATTCTGGTGTAGCAGGGGTTGTATCACGTGTGTTCCTTGTGAGTGGAAAGTTCTAGAAGCCTGTGTGTGAGTATGTGTGTATGTGTGTGTATGGTCACTAGGTGCTGTCGTGTGCCTAATAAGCATTCCTTGAGTTAAGAGTGTGTAAGCATGTTTAGCATTGCTCGATTCTCGTAGACACAATACCTTCTCATCATCTGACTTCCTGCTTCTATCTGTCTCTCTATCTATCTATTTATCTATATCTGTTATGATTTGTAATTATAATATGGAGTCCTGATATCTGCTCGGTCACGCGAAAATGGCGTACCATCGACAGTTAATAGTCCTAACATATTAATACATATTATATACACATTATAATGAACCTATAAGCTAATTAAGTGAAATACATAATACTGTAAAAGTAACATAATTGTATGAATATTGTATACATATAATATTTATAGTAAATAGTGATTATTCAGTAATATTACATTTTAAACAAGTTGTATACATATTTGAATAAATGCATTAAAGTATATTATTGAACTGTAATACAGTATGTACTTGGGTTATTGTAGTGAAATGCATACATGCAAGAAAAAAAAAATAGTTTAAAATTAAGATTATGGTAAGAGTTATTAATATTTCATTTAAAGATAATGGTACTGGTCTGCCATACATGGGTCATTCTTCTTTTTTTTTTTCTCTCTAGTTTACCTTGTAACTTAATTTATATGTTTCCACTAGGTAGCTTTAATTAATAAATGTTAAATACAGTTCTTTTAATCGCTCACTGAGTAACTGTGATGGTATATTTTCTTTATTACTTTGTAGATGTAATAATTTAGAGTTGTATGTACGAAACACGTATTTTATGTAGGTATAAATGGTAACACTCGTTGGTAGTAAATAAATGTTATAATAAATGAATGAATATTTACAGTGTAAAATATTTATTGTTGGTGATTATTTAGTGTTTGAGTTATGCAGATAACTGAAGTAAGTATGTATATTTAAGCAGTAATTATACAGCACGTTTTATATGTTTGTGCAGAAGCTTATTGTCTATCACTGTGTATTGTATAAATGAAGTAACTATGTAACTCACTAATTTTTACCGTGGTGGGAATGGTGTGGGTGGTGTTGCACCTGGTGATAGCGTTGTTCTTCACGGGTTGATTGGCGTGTTGTGGGGTGTCAGACACACGGCTTGGAGTCGTCTCAGCACACGTATGGTGACGTCAACTTCCCACACTGGTAGCTGTGGTGAGTAAACGAGTAGCGATGAGTAACTTGAGTGAAGATGAGTAAGATGCGTTATAAATGTGGCTCTGGTGTTTTGCTGCGTGTCTTGACCTCTGCGTCAGCGATGGAGGTAGGCGGGAGAGAGTGGTGGGGGTTTGTGTGCTTGTTGCTTTGGTCTTTCCTCTTCTTTACTTGCTTTGTTTTATATTCTTCTTGCTGCTGCTTGAAGTTACGTGAAGATTATAGAGTTGTTTTGTAGACTTGTAGGCTATTTGCATTGTAGGCTGTATTTTGTAGGAATTCACTGTAGAACTGAAGCTAATCTTGTAGAGTCTCACCTGCTTTTGTAGAAATTTGCTTTCGATTCGGAGACGATGTCCGTAGATTCGCTGCTACCAAATGTCATAAAAGACTTTGTAATTCCTTTGTGGTTACTTGTAGTTGAGTTATACATATATTAGACTTGTGGACGAGCGGTTATTATATTGGAGTAGCTTTGTAAGTAGCTAATCTTCTTTCCCATTTGTCATGTAGTGACAGGAGAGGTAAAGAATAGTATGGGACTATTTTTATTTGTCTTGGAAATATTAACAAGTCTCTCACACAGAGCGAAGTATAGAGTCCCGCTAGCTATCTCTCTGTCTCGCTCTCGCTCCCTCTCTCTCTCTCTCAAGTTGCTAAGCCCTTCTCCTCACTCCTGCCTGTTCTATGGCCTGTCTCCTTCTGAGCTCTCTTTCCTAAATTCTGGTGTAGCAGGGGTTGTATCACGTGTGTTCCTTGTGAGTGGAAAGTTCTAGAAGCCTGTGTGTGAGTATGTGTGTATGTGTATGTATGGTCACTAGGCGCTGTCGTGTGCCTAATAAGCATTCCTTGAGTTAAGAGTGTGTAAGCATGTTTAGCATTGCTCGATTCTCGTAGACACAATACCTTCTCATCATCTGACTCCCTGCTTCTATCTGTCTCTCTGTCTATCTATTTATCTATCTGTCTATTATGAATTGTAATTATAATAAGGAGTCCTGATAGATGGATCGATAGATAGGTCGATGAATGACTGAATAAGTGGTAGGAAGGAGAGTTGATTAGATAGATGAAATGCACGATTGATAGTTTTCTTGAATCGATGGATGGGTATTAGCTGCCTGAATGGATGGATGACAAAGCTTACGAGTGAAAATTGCAGTAAAGATGCCAAGTGTAATTGAAAGGGATTTTTGAATGGATGGATGGGTAGGTGAATTAATGGGTAGGTGGATTGGTAGGTGAACGAATGGATGAATGTGTGGATGTTTTGATGGATGGATACAAATAATGCATACGTAAAGGGAGAGACAAACAGATACACAGAGGTGGGTAATATAGATGATTGTTTGGTTAGGTGGATGATTGATGGTTGGATGACTGAATGGATGGATGGATGGATAAAAATAATGTATGCGTAAACAGATGATTGATTGAATAGATAAATGAATATATTGATGAAGTAATGCATAGATGAAATAGCGATTGAATAGTGGAATTAATATCAAGATGGGTAGATGAATGAATGAATGGAAAGATGAATAGATAGCTCCTTGATGGGATGGTTAGATGAACAGAACACTTAATAGACTGGATGGATAGGTGGATAGACGAAAAAAAGACTCGTTTAATTGTCACATGTATTTTCCGAACTGCAAGTGAGAATAAAGTAAAAACATTTCAGTTCCCCCATATTCACTAAATCAGAAGTCAGGAAAGAAAATGGGAAAAAGTGAGAGAATTGAGAGAAAACAGAATGGAAGTGAGATGAATATGTAGAGAGAGAGAGAGAGAGAGAGAGAGAGACGCCATGCATACAATATCCTATCTACATTTCTTTTAAATCTCTTATACAGCGGAGGGTTAGAGAGAGAGAGAGAGAGAGAGAGGCGGGGGGAGGGAGAACGAACCAGTCATGTGTAAAGAAGGAGAAAGGAAGTCAGAGAAGTGAAAGAGAGAGAGAGAGAGAGAGAGAGAGAGAGAGAGAGAGAACAGTTGAGAAGAAGAGACGAGAAGAAAAGAAAAGAAGAAAAGAGGGGGAAAAAATAGAGAAGCCGCTAGAAATTAATAACCTACAATTAGAGAGAGAGAGAGAGAGAGGGAGAGAGAGAGAGGGAGGGAGGGAGAGAGAGAGAGAGAGAACAAAGGAGGAGAGATTTGTAAGCAAGATATTGAGGTTATGCTCTATTGCAGTGAAATTGAAAGTGCAGGGGAGAGAGAAGGTGAGAGGGTCGGCAGTGAGAGAGAGAGAGAGAGAGAGAGAGCGGGAGGGAAGGAGGCAGAAATAAAGTGACTGAGAGCGATAGGGCAGGGAGAGTGAGTGACAAGTGAGAGAGAGAGAGAGAGAGCGGGCGGGCGTGCGAGCGAGCGAGTGAGTGAGCAAGCAAGCAAGTGAGAGACATGCCATAGAGAGCGAGGGCAAGAGCAGTTATTGTAGAGAATGAAGGGGATGTGTGTGTGTGTGTGTGTGTGTGTGTGTGTGTGTGTGTGTGAGAGAGGAGGGAGAGAGAGAGAGAGAGAGAGAGAGAGAGAGAGATACTGTGATCAAGAAGAGTGAGAGCAGTGGGGAGAGCAATAGAGTGGATTGATAGAACGGATATGATTGGTTTGACAAGACTAATAGTTAATCTCTCTCTCTCTCTCTCTCTCTCTCTCTCTCTCTCTCTCTCTCTCTCTCACACACACACACACACACACACACACACACACACACACACACACACACACACACACACACACACACACACACACACACACACACACACACACACACACACACACATCCATCTTTCCACCCTTTTACATTTTTCATATTCCATTAATTTCCTTTCATCTCTGTCCTCATCTAAACAGGGTGAGGTACTCTCTCTCTCTCTCTCTCTCTCTCTCTCTCTCTCTCTCTCTCTCTCTCTCTCTCTCTCTCTCTCTCTCTCTCTCTCTCTCAGCAACACTGACAAACAGGTAGACAAGAGAAAACAGAAATCAAAGTAAAAGCCTAGAGAGAGAGAGAGAGAGAGAGAGAGAGAGAGAGAGAGGTGGGGTGCGTGCGTGTGGGCGCGTAAATGAATAGGCAGCGTCAAGACAGAAGAGGGAGTGTTTAGGGAGGAATGAGAGGGAGAGGAAGGGCAAAGGAATAGGTAATGAAGGAGGAGGAGCAGGAGGAGAGAGAGATAGAGAGAGAGAGAGAGAGGAGGAACAGAAGAAAAATTAAGAAGAGTTCTATGTAGAAAATGAACTGAGGTGCAGAAGTGAAAAGACATAATGCAGAGAGAGAGAGAGAACAAAGAGGTTTTTAATTCACGCTTCCTTAACTCTTGTCTTTAGTCGCCTTGGTGTAAGGGACAAACTCTCTCTCTCTCTCTCTCTCTCTCTCTCTCTCTCTCTCTCTCTCTCGAGTTACACTTCGCTGTCCCACTTTCCCTCTCATTTCACTAATTTCCATTCACTTTCTCCTCCTCCCTCCCCATCACTCACTCACTCACTCTTTACCTTCACTCTCTCACTCCCCTCTCACACCCTCTTACACACACACACACCCTCTTACACACGCTGTCTCACTCTCCCTCACTCACTCTCCCACTTTCTCTCACCTTTGTCTTTGACCAACAAGTTCTCGTCATACTTCCCCAACTTTTGCCTTCTCAGTATTTTGATATTTCTCTCTCTCTCTCTCTCTCTCTCTCTCTCTCTCTCTCTCTCTCTATATATATATATATATATATATATATATATATATATTTATCTATCTATATATATATATATATATATATATATATATATATATATATATATATATATATATCATTTTCCCACATCATTTCTTCCATGTCTCCCTCTCTTTTCTTCATCTCTTCTCTTCCCTCTCTCCAATCTTTCTCTTTTTTCTTTCATTTTCCCTCTCCTGCTTCTGTTTTCCTCTTATTTTTTCTTCCATCCTATTTTTTTTTTTTCAGTTTTCCATACCGTTTCTCTTTTTCTCCGTCTTTTCTCTCTTCCTCCTTTCTTTGTCTCGTTTTCGATCTTCCTCCCTAGTTTGGTCCTTCTTTCTTTTTTTTTCTTCATTACTCACTTGTTTCTTTGTCTCCCTTTCTCCCTTCTTTTTCCCTTTCTCCTTTCTTTTTCCATTTCTCCCTTTTTTCCTTTTCTCCCTTCTTTCTATTTCCCTTTCTCCCATCTTTTTCCCTTTCTCCATTCTTTTTCCCTTTTTCCCTTCCTTTTCCTTTTCACCCTTCTTTTTCCCTTTCTCCCTTCTTTCTGTTTCCCTTTCTCCCTTCTTTTTCCCTTTCTCCATTCTTTTTCCCTTTGTCCATTCTTTTTCCATTTCTCCCTTTTTTCCCCTTTCTCCCTTTTTTTCCCTTTCTCCCTTCTTTTTCCCTTTCTCCCTTCTTTTTCCTTTTCTCCCTTCTTTTTCCCTTCCTCCTTTCTTTCTTTTTCCCTTTTCCCTTTCTTTCTTTTTCCCTTTCTCCTTTCTTTTTCCCTTTCTTCCTTCTTTCTCTTTTCCATCCTTCTTCGTTTTTGCCTTTCTCCTTTCTTTTTGTCTTAATCCCTTCTTCCGTTTTTCTTTCTTCCTGTCTTTTTTTTTCCTTCTTTCCTTTTTCCCTTTCTCCCTTTTTTAACTCTCACCCTTCTTTCTTTCTCTTTTCTCCTTTTTTCTTTTTCCCTTTCTCCCGTCTTTCTTTTTCCCTTCTATCTTTCATTTTCCCTTTCTTCCATCTTTCTTTTTCCCTCTTTTCCGTCTTTCTTTTTTTCTGACTTCTTTCACGGTCTGTTCTTTCACCGTTCTTTCCATCCTCTTTCTTTCTTCCAACTCTCTTTTTCTTTGCTCCGCTTCTTGATTTCATTTTTATTTTTTCCTCTTTGTCTTCCTCTTCCGCTTGCTTTCCTTACTGTGTCTCTCCTCTCTTCTTCCACTCCTCTCTCTTCTCTTTTTCCCCATCTCTTTTTTTTCCTCTTCTTTCTTCCATCTTCTTTCGTCTCTCCTCTTCTCTTCCACTTCCCTCTTTTATTAGTCCATTCTCATCTCTCTCCCGTTCTTTATTCATTCCTGCACGCATCCTCCTTTCATTTCTTGCAGTCCCCCCTCCCCGCTCTCTCTCTCTCTCTCTCTCTCTCTCTCACACACACACACACACACACACACACACACACACACACACACACACACACACACACACACACACACACACACACACACACACACACACACACACACACACAAACCTCACTTTTCATCCCAGCACTCTCTCGTTCCCTTCTGCCTCTCTCTTCCTCTTCATTTTTCTCCTCCTCCCTCTCCTCTCCCTTTTCTCCCACTTCCTCTTTTAGCATTCCCTTGCCCCCTCCCTCCTTCCATTTCCTGTCATCTGCATCTCTCTCTCTCTCTCTCTCTCTCTCTCTCTCTCTCTCTCTCTCTCTCTCTCTCTCACACACACACACACACACACACACACACACACACACACACACACACACACACAGATCAATGAAGAAAGGTAGAAAAATAATTGAATGCAAACTGAGGGAGCTTGGAAAGGGAATCAGAGAGAGAGAGAGAGAGAGAGAGAGAGAGAGAGGTTTAACGAGCAGATTGACTCGTTAATAGGCGAGGGAGAGTCGCTGTTTTATGCCTGGTAAAACGACTTGGGTTTATGAATATTGAAAACATTAAATCCGAATGACTGTATGGGGATCGAGTACTATAGAGAGGGGGGTCCAGTCCTATATGGCAGATTCTGTAATATGGGATTGGAACCTTTTATAGTCAGGGCGTAGAGGAGTGAGACTGATGTTTATAGTTAAGTGTTTTTTTATGCAAGGAATATGGTTGCTACGTAAAGGAATCTGATCCTTTATGGAAGCTTTTATAAGGGATTCGAACGTTTATGAGGATACTTATGTTGTAAAAGTAATGTTTATTTGATGTTTTACCAGCTTTGTAAGGAATTCGATCTCCTATAGAATCTACAACAATAAGGGTTTCAATCCTTTTATAGTAGAGGATTGAAGCTTTTGTGACCGTGTTAAGGAAACCTAATTTGATACACAGCTGACATGAGAACTTAAAGTCGACGATTATATTCAGTTGTGGGAGAAAGGAAGAGTTTATAAGGGAGAAGGGGGGTTGTGGGAGAAAGGGAGAGTATATAAGGGAGGAGGGGGGGGGTTGTGGGAAGAGGAGTTGTTACCGAGGAGGGATGGAAATGATGGAGGTTCTTTTGTCTAATTTACAGCAGCCACCTACAACATTGACGTTAGATTAGGCTTATTAAGTAATGCACATTTTCTGAGATCAAATGTTAAAATAATTTCGGCCTGACACCTTGGCCACGATTCGTTCATTAAGTAGGGGTACAGGTGATAGGAACTAAGTAGGCTGTCATAGGAAAAACACAAACACACACACACACACACACACACACACACACACACACACACACACACACACACACACACACACACACACACACACACACACAAAGACCAAACATTTCAAACTACCACCTCTCCCGTGAGAGCCGACAGAGAGAGACAAACCTATTACACACACACACACACACACACACACACACACACACACACACACACACACACACACAAAAGACCAAACATTTCACACTCTCATCCCTCCTGTGAGAGCCGACAGTCAAACCTATTACACACACACACACACACACACAAAAGCAGTACCACAATCAGCTCATGAAATCCAACATAACAGACAAAATACAAAATAAACACAGTCACACAAACCAGGCAGCGAACTCGACTATTAAGACTGTGAGAATTACATACATATTACATGGAGGGATAATCCGGCGTTAGAGCGAGAGAGGCAATCAGGCTGACACAGGGATTAATACAGGGACGAGCTATACCGACCACTCCACGCCACACTCCCTCATTGCACTGCTTTTGTTTGACCCGATACACTCACCTCCCCATCTCGCACGACAGTAAACCATTTCAGTACGGTGTTGGCAGGTGAGGTTAATTCTTGCCCCCTTCAGACGATTTTATTCAGCTTAGGAAAGGACTTTGGGAATCCAGGGGCTATTGAATGCTGGATCTAACCCCCTTCATTTCGATATTCTCTCCTGTGCTGATTGAAATGATAAGGAAACAACAATACTGTTATAAAAATAAAAAAACGTCATATTAGTGAAGGAATAATGCACGGACAAGCCTTACCGAACACTCCACGCCATATCCCCTCATACCACTATTTATTTGATGGGTGTGCTTCATTTTTTTGGGGGAGGGGGGGGAGGCGAGGAAATAGAGTTAAAGTATCAGAGCCTGCAAAAAGTTATCCTTTCCAGAAAAAAGTGGAATCAAAGAGAGCCAGAATCAAGATCCGTTCATTTTGGTATGCTTTGGCACTTTTTTTTTTTTTTTAAATCCTGGAGGTCATAGGCTAAATAGTGGGAAAAGCAATGGGAAGATAGATTGCAGAGTTGGCGCGTTGTTCACATGAAAAACAGTATCCAATTTCACTCGTGCGTTGGAGTAGGACAGACAAAGGGGTGGAAGTGTGTAGGTAGGTGGGTAGTGCATGCCCCCCGTAATGGATAAGAGATGCAAGTACAGAGTTCAGAGGAGCAGTGACTTGAGAAATACAGAGTAGAGGAAGGGAAACTCAACACAGCAGTGAAAACAGAGCTTGAAGGGAGTCAGTAAGAGGATTAGAGATGAGACGAGAAGCCTTTGACTCCACCCTTTTTAGAAGAGCTGTGTGTGGTAAGCCTTCCCACACGAGAGCTTTACGCCCACACATGGGCGAGTAAGGCACTTGCACAACGTTACCAGCAGTGCAGGGCTAAAGAAAACACGGATTCCGTTTAGCACGGCCAGTTTCTGGAAATGTGAAGTTTACAAGAGAAGTAATGTGATCTTTCCAGCAAACACCAAGGACATTAAGAGATGAAGAAGAACTGAGTTGTGCATAGTTGAAAATTAAGGAACAGTCATGTAGAAGACTGTGGTGAGTTGAAAAAATGTGGTAATTGAGGTTTTGACACATTAAAAAAATATTGTATCGATAGAAATTAATCCCTTTACTTTTACGCCATTTATATTTCATCCATGCAACTGCTGGGCAGTTCTATTAGTTTAGGAGGACACGCTCGTAGTAGCAGTAAGACAACACGCTCATAGTAGTAGTAGTAGTAGTTTTTGTCGTTGTTGCTCAACGTCGGTCATGCCAGACCCAGCAGACCCGTCAACCACAGGTAACCATTGCCCCTGTGGGGTCATCCCATGGTACCTTTTACCGTTGATGTTGTGTCTGCGTCTTAGCTTGGCATGTGGTGTGTAGTGCTCCATAATATGGGTCATGTTGTGTGGGTCTGGTATACAAGCGGGGCTCGTGTCATCTGTGAGTCCACCCACCATGCTCATAGTGAAAGAGGTTAATGAAGGATGTATGTAACCCCTCCACCTGAATAATGTACCTCTAACCTGTCGTTTGCATGAATAAGATAAAAAGAGCAACTGGAGTCAAGAGATTGGTCGTTTCGATGGAATAAGTGAACGCAGACATTTTATTCTGGTGAGTAGTTGATAATTTTGTTCAGTTAATAGAAATCATACCTCGCGTAACGCCCTCAGTTTGGTGATTTTTTTTTCCAATTAGTCGCTTTGATTGCTGAGTACTCTTCATTTTGTTCATCCGGGGAAGGACCCAGAAACAAGCTTCATTTCAGTCCTTCCCAACGAAACTACCCAAAGCTGAATAAAGTCTCTCTCTCTCTCTCTCTCTCTCTCTCTCTCTCTCTCTCTCTCTCTCTCTCTCTCTCACGTATTCCCCCTTACTCCTTTTCAACCACTTTTATTTCTTCCTTTTTGCCTATACTCAGTCAAGTTCCTAATAATTATCTTTTTATTTATCACTGTCTTCAGTTAACTTCTTCTGTCCATCATATTCACCTTTTAATTTCTTTTCCTTCTTGTATCTCCTTCATATTTTTTTCACTCCCCATCATCAGTTTTTATTACTGTCTTGAAAGATGGTGTGGAAAAATGAAAAGAAGCATTCTGAGGTGGTATGGCCTTGTGGAAGAGAGAGAGAGAGAGAGAGAGGGAGGGAGACAGAGAGACTATTCGGCTTTTGTTTTTTCTTTTACCAAACCTAACAACTATCTCTAACCCTTTTTCCCTTCAGTTGATGGTCAAGTGTAGTAAGGTAGAAGAGTTGATTTGACTAGTAACCAAGGAGATTCATTCCTGCCTCATATAAAAGGGTCATCAAACTTCGTGCAACCGAAATTTAGCGTTCAGTTATGGAAGTTACCCATTTATGACATATGAAAACTAACAGACTTTAGGTGTGAGCTGTGAGAGGAGGAGGAAGAAGAGGAGGAAGAGGGGAGGAGGAGGAGGAAGGAGGAGGTGGAGGAGGAGGAGAACGAAGTGAAGAGATCAGATGTGTGAGTGCGAAAGGGTGGGTAATGTGACTTGGGGGGAGAGTTTGTTATTGAGTAGGGACAGAAATACCAGGAGGTCCTTTAGTCTTGCCTACACCTCACAGGATTCGGCATCAGGCAATAAATACAGGTAGATAAGTAAAAAGATAGATAAACAGATAATACATCCAAATATAAGAGTGATAAGAAGTTAGTCTCATTTCACTTGGATCTTGTTCATGCGTCATCTCATTTTCTCTTTCCCTTCCTTTTTTCCCGATAGTGCGCTATAATAGTGGGAAATATTATTTATTATTATTATTATTATTATGTGTTTTGTTCTTTCCTTCTCCTTTTCGAGACGCTGCCCACCTCATGTATAACATTGATAAATATGGTGATGATGATGATGGTATACTATTTTGTCCTCTTCTTCTGTCACATATTTTCAATCTTCTTTAACCCTTCATCACACACCACATGCTGTCAGTGCATTCGCGAGTGGGGCTTTGAGGGAGGAAATTTTTTAACCATCTGTTTTTCTTCCTTCCCTCGATTGTGATCATTCTTCTCCACTTTTTTTTTTTCTCATTGTTCCATTGTGCCATTTCCTGCCATTGTCCTCTCTCCATTTGTTCCATTCTACCTTGCTTTCATATTTTTCTTCCTACCCATATTGGTTTTATGTTTTTCTTGACTTCTTTCCATTTCCTTCCCTCCACTTTTGTTTTTTCTTTCTGTTTTATCCAGTCTCGCTTCCTTTTTTCCTCCACTTCTCCTTCATCCTAAACTCATCTCCACTTTTCTGTCTCTCCTCCACATCTCCACCCTCTTCCCTCCTGCTTCTTTCTCTCTCCCCCACCTCTCCTTCATCTCTAACTCTTCTCCCCTTTTCTGTCACTTCTCCACATCTCCACTCTCTTTCCTCCACCTTCTTTCCCTCCCCCTCCCCCACATACTTTGACTAGGCCCAGATTTTCATGGTTTTGACTGCATTGGTCGAAAACGTTTGTGCTACGACTCCTTAAATTTCCATAGCACTTCATTGTGACTAGCAGCATATTTTAGTGGTAATATTTTGTTACAACTCAGTATTTCACGTAGTTTACAAGTCGAAAAATGATACTTTACGTCCATTCTGCAGCACTTCTTTGTGACTAGCATCATATTTTAGTGTTGGTTGTTTGTTACAAGTATAACACATTATTCAAAGATGGAAATAGACAGTGCTACGGCTCTGCATTCCATAGCACTTATTTGTGACTAGCATCGTATATTACTGTAGTGTTAATCTTGTGTTACAGCTCAGTATTTAAGATGGAGAGGTGGCAGTTTTAGATCAAGTTAAAGTGAAAGGAGTATAGCGTCACTCTGATCACAAGAGTGGCTTTGAGGGACCATGCTTTTTAACACTGTTTTTCTACCTCGGTCGGGCTGTTTTTGTTAATGCCCTTTCCTTTTTTCTTTTTTTTTTCACTCCCTTTTTCCTCTTATTCTTTTTTTTCTCCCTTTCCTGTTTCTTGACCCATAACATCCTTTTTCTTTTCTGCCATATCGTGTAATCTTTTAATTCTTCCCTCCCTTCTCTCCTCTTTCCCCTATCTTTTTCTCCTCCTTGTCCTGTTATCTCCTTTCTCTTTCATTTTTCCTTCCTTTCATCTTTCATTCCTGGTTTTTCCTTCCTCTCCTCTCTTATTATTCGTTATTTGCTCTCTTTTTCCTTTCCCATCCTCCATTTTCCTGTCATTCTTTTTATTTCCAATTCTTGCGTCCTTTTTTCTCTCCTTTCGTGTCCTTTTTCTCCTTTCTTTACTTTTTCGCCTTCCTCCTTCCTTTTCGTTTTTTCCTCCCTCATTTATGATGCTTATTATACTCCTTTTTTCTGTCTTTCCATCCTTTATTTTCGTCTTTTCCGAGCAGTCTCTTTTCCCTTCCCCCCCCCCTCTCTCTCTCTCTCTCTCTCTCTCTCTCTCTCTCAATTTCCCAGTTTCCTTCATCTTTTTCCAAACTTTCCTGTATTTCTCTTTCTTCCATTTCAATTTACTTCTTCCTTGTTACCTAGTTACCTCATTTCTTTCTTACTCTTTCCCACGCTTTTTTTGTTTTGTTTTGTTTTGTTTCTCATGACCTTCCTTCAGTTTCTTTTTCCTTTCTCCACTTTTCCTCTCAATTTCCCCTTCACCTTCTCCCCTGGTACATCTCTCCACCTTTTTCCTCTTCCCCCTTCCCCTCCTCCACATACCGGATGGGGGCGGTGCCTATCACAAGGGTGGCTGTAAAGGAACCAAACTTTTTAACCAACTGTTTTTCGTTCCGTAGTTGTGGTCTCTCTCTCTCTCTCTCTCTCTCTCTCTCAATGTTTCTCTTAGCCTTTTCTCCTCTTCCGTATTTTCCCCTTATTTTTCATTTTTTTAACCTCGTAATTTTATTTTCGTTTTCCTTTTTTTAGTCATTTTCCACCTTCACCTCTTTCCACCCCTCCTCAGTTTTCCTTTAGCTCTCTTCATCTCTTCTATCTACTTCGTTTACTCTTTCATCTATTGCTTTATTTTACTTTCCATTTCCTTTTCAACTTCCTCCAGTTTCCTTCCTCCTTACGTCTTTTCTTTTTCTCCTTCCTGTTTTCCTCCATTTCCCCTTGTATTTCTCCTTTCCTCTTCTCTTCACCTTCTTTTCCCCATCTGTTTTCCTAATTTCATCCTCTTTCACTTCTTTTCTCCTTCCTGTTTACCTTTTTTTCCACTTCTATTTTCCCCTTTCCTCTTCTCTCTACCTCCTTTTCTTCATCTGTTTTCCTGATTTCATCCTCTCACTTCTCCACTCCTCCACCCCCTCCCCCTCCACCACACACTGCTAACACAAGGGTGGATCGAGAGCAAAAATTTTTTAACCAATAGTTTTCCCCTCCTACTGTTGTAATGTTTCTTTTTCTCGTCCTTTTTTCCCCTTCTTCCATTGTTTTTTTCATGTATTTTTCAAACCCCCTTTCCCCCCTTTTTTTTTATCTTCCCTAATTTTTCCTTCACTTTGGAACTTTTTGATTTCTTCCTTTCTCAGTTGTAAGGCATCATTCACTTTTTTTTTTTTCTATTCCTCCGTCTCCTTTATTTCCTTCTTCTCCTACCCATTTTCCCTATTTTCATGTCTTTCTTCAGCTGTGTTCCTATTTAAACTGATTTATTTATTTATTTATTTATTTATTTATTTTTTGCTCGTCACACATTCTTTCTGTTTGTTCTCCCATCCCTTTCACCTTTTTCTCACTCTTTTTCTATGCAGTCTCCCCCTTTCTTTTCCTCCATCCACCTTTTCTCCATCCCCTCTTCTTCCCGCCACCTTCCCTCCCTCCCTTCACCACACCTCCCTCCCTCCACCACACCTCCCTCCCTCCCTCCCTCCCTCCACCACACACAGGTGACGGCAGTGCTAACACAAGGGTGGCTCTGAGGGACCAAACTTTTTAACCAGCTGTATTTTTTTCCCTCCCTCGGTTGTGGTCTGCTATTTTTACGCCCATTTTCTCTTTCCATTTTCAATATTCTGTTTTTGGTTCTTTTTTTCTTTTTCCTTTTTTTCCGTTTTTTTCCTGTGTTCTTTTTCTGGTTCTTGCATTTATTGTCTGCTTTTCTCTCATTGTTTTGAAGTCCTGTTTCTTTTTTCTTCCCTCCTTTCTTTTCCTCTTCGTTTCCTGTGGTTTTTCTTCATTTCCTCAATCTCTTCATATCTTCTCCATCTTTCCTCCTGTTTTCTTCTTCCCTACCTCCATCTCCTACATCGCCCTCTCCACCATCCACCTTCCACTTTTCTTCCTCTTTCCTCCATCTCTTCAGTTCTCTTTCCTTCCCCCTTTCCCCTCACCACAAACAGTGATAACACATGGATGAAACTTTTACCATTTTTTTCCCCCTCGGTTTGGGTCTCTCTCTCTCTCTCTCTCTCTCTCTCTCTCTCTCTCTCTCTCTCTCTCTCTCTTTTTCTCTCTCTGTCCCATGGTTGTGATATTTGTTCCTACATAAATTTTAAAATCTTTTCTTTGCAATATATTTCTCTTTCCCACTTGCTTTTCTTTTTTCTCTTTTAATATTTGGATCTTAAATCTCTTCTTCCTTGCTTTCCTTCCATCCTCCTCTTTCACTTTCTTCCTTTTAATATTTGGATCTTAAATCTCTTCTTCCTTGCTTTCCCTCCCTCCCTCCTCTTTCACTTTCTTCCTTTTAATATTTGGATCTTAAATCGCTTCTTCCTTGCTTTCCCTCCCTCCTCCTCTTTCACTCTCTTCCTTCCCAAGTCTTAATTTCATTTCATTTCTAATTTCCCTCGTTCTTCCATACTCTCTTCTTTCCCTTTTTCTTATTTTTCTTTCCCTTTCTTACTTTTGTTTCTTTACCTTTTCCATATGTTTCCTCCCGGTTATTTTTCCCTTTTCATATTTTTCTTCCTTTTCTTTACACTTTCTTACTTTCCCTCCTTTCCTTTTTCTTGTTTTTCCTTTCCTTTTTCTTATTTTCCCTCCTTTTCGTCTTTATTTTTTTCTAATTTTCCTTCCTTTTCTTCCTTCCCATTTCTTATTTTTCTCTCCCTTTTATTCTTTCCCTTTTCCCCCATTTATTTTTTCTTCCTTTTCTTCTTTCCTCTTATTTTCCTTCCTTTTCCTCTAACATTTTTCTTATTTTTCTCTTTCTTTCATCCACTTCTCCGTAGTATATTCATCCTTCCTACTTTCCTCCAGCTCCCTGTAATCTGGTTCTCTCTCCACTTTGCTCTTCCTCTTCCACCTTCTTACCTTCTTTCCTCCACTACCTTTTCCCTCCACCCCTTTCCCTCCTTCCACCTTCTTACCTTCTTTCTTCCTGTACCTTATCTCTTCACCTCCTTTTTCTCCTCTTCCTCCGGCTTACCTCCTTCCCTCCGCCACATTTTCCCTCCACCTCCTTTCCTCTTCTTCCACCTTCATGCCATCTTTCCCCCACCTCCTTTCGTCTTCCACCTTCCTACCTTTTTCCTACACTACCTCATCCCTCCACTTCCTTTCCTCCATACCTTCCGTTACCTCCTCCCTCTACCACCACCTTTCCTTCTCCTATTCCACCTTCCTACTTTCTTTCCTCCGCTACCTCTTCCCTCCACTTCCTTCCATCCATACCTTTCGTTCTCCTCCCTCCCTTCCTCCACCTCACAGCCGATGGTGCTATCACAAAGGTGGATCTTGGGAGCAAACTTTTTAACATACGGTAGTTTTTCCTCCCTTGATTGCTATGCTGTTTTTCTCTCTTGTATTTTCCTTCCCTTCTTTCTTTCTTTTCCATCTTTTCCTTTTTTTTTTTAGTCCTTTGCTTCCTGTCCCTTTCTTTTCCTATCCTTTTCTCTTGCTTTTCCATTTTTTCTTTTCATTTTCTTTGCTCTTTTCTTCCCTTCCTTTCCCTTTATTTTCCTGCCCTGCTTTATTTTCCGTCTTTTTTTTTTTAAGCTAATTCCTTCCTTTGCCCTTTATTTTCCACTCCTCCTTCCTTTCTTTTCCATTTTTTCTTTTCCTTTTTCCTCGCCCTTTTCGTCCCTTCCATTTCCTTTGTTTTCCTGCCCTGCTGTCTTTCATTTCCATCTTTTTTTTTTTTCCCCTCGATCTTTTCTTTCCATCCTTTCCCTTTTCCATTTTTCGCCCATTCTTTCCAGCCCCTCATTCGTGTCTTTCTTCCCTCGTTTGAAATGCTCTTTTTTCTTTCCTTTTTTCCTGCCCTGCTTTCTTTTTTTCATAATTTTTCCTTTCTTTTTACATGAAATTTTTTTTCCGCTTCCTTTCCTTTCTTTTTCCCCTCTCTTTCCCGTCCACCTTTCCATCCGTTCTTTCTTACCTTCCGTCTTATACATTTTTCTTCTTTTTCATAGTTTCTTTCACGTCTTATTTCATCTCTCTCTCTCTCTCTCTCTCTCTCTCTCTCTCTCTCTCTCTCTCTCTCTCTCTCACACACACACACACACACACACACACACACACACACACACACACACACACACACACACACACACACACACACACACACACACACACACACACACACACACACACACACACACACACACACATTAAAGCTGGACCCTGCTGATTACAATTAAAGCGCATCAATTAAAATAAGACTTTGAAATTAATGCCTTTTGATATAGCGCAGTTGAGGTGTTGAATTAGAAGAGGACTGTGATGTGGATAGTAATGGATGGAATTATTTTTAGTGGTGGTGGTGCGGACGTGAAAGTATAATTCTCTCTCTCTCTCTCTCTCTCTCTCTCTCTCTCTCTCTCTCTCTCTCTCTCTCTCTCCCCCATATTTTGTAGCTGTCAACAACATTGCACTTGTCTTTCAGTATTATTGAGCTGTCAACCAACATTATAGAGCCGTGTCAGCTACCATTATAGAGCTTTGTCAACCAACATTTTAGAGCTTTGTCAATCAACAGTATACCGTAAAGCTTTGTCAACCAACATTATAGAGCCGTGACAACCAACATTATAGAGCTGTATCAACCAAACCAACATTATAGAGCTGTAGCAACCAACATTATAGAGCTGTAGCAACCAACATAATAGAGCCGTGTCAACAAACATTATAGAGCCGTGTCAACAAACATTATAGAGCCGCGTCAACCAACATTATAGAGTCGTGTCAGCCAACATTATAGAGCTGTCAACCAACATTATAGAGCCGTGCCACCCAACATTATAGTAGTTGTAGTAGTAGAAGTACTGTAGGTGTAGTGGTGTATCATTCATAATTGGAGATTGCGGCAGTCCCAGGGAAGTTGAACACCCCTGCCCAGCACAGTAACGGGTAACCCTTGGGCAAGGTGTAGCACCCGTTAGCCCACCTAAAAGGTAGTAAGAGGATATACACCATCGTCCCGGGAGGCACTACCATGGGAGTGACGAGGAGCCAAGGCCGGGTAGTTGGCAGTCCACAACTTCCTGGCGAGGAACTCAACTACATTAACCATGTAGTCAAATTCCGGGCTCACAATATTACTCACACATATCTCTAGTACACAGCCCATCCTCTTGGGAGCCATGCCTTCTCCATTTTTAGTGCACTTCGCCATGTAGAAGGAACCTGACGAGGCTCTGGCAGCCACAGGAAGGCGGCTGCTTGCACGTGGTCGATGAGACTGCTCGGCCAGACAGACCAGGATGAAACAGCAGCAACAAATAATCGCGGTAGTAACGGAGGCAATAGTTGTAGTAGTGTTAGCAATACTAATATCAAGAGTAGTGGTCATAGTTGTAGTCGTACCAGTAGTAGCAGTAGCATTTGTTGTGGTAGCTTGGCCTCGTGTCTATTCATAGCAGCACTGATAATATACCGTAATAATAGCAATAACAATAGCACCACCGGCTATTACCTCACAAAATAACACAGCTTTCAGGTCAGTATCTCTAATCGTTGTAGCTGCACACCGCGATTGTGGTTGCAGCTATGGTGGTTGCAATGGTGGTAGCGCCGATGTTGGTTCAATATTTTTTTTGTTTATTGAAGAAGGATTTTACTAAAAGTGGTTTCGGAGATTTCTTAGTTCCTCTTCCATAGCGATTCGTTCTGCTCATTACACCTGTTTCCTCTTGTGTGTTAATTATGCAAAGTACCGTATTTCGATTTTAAAACGAAAAAAAAAAATGCGATAAAATATTAAGGTTTAGAGTGCAAAATAAATCACCAAGGAAAAGGTGCAACAAAGTCTTCAAGTCCACTTAGAATACGGCTTATTGTTGTAGCACTGATGTTCACAGATTTCTTCTTCTTTTTCGTTTTTTTTTTTTTTTTTTTTTTTTTTTTTTTTTTTTTTTTTTTTTTTTTGATCATAGAGTACACAGTATGTTTTGAGGTCCAGCACTTTTCCTCCTTGCCAAAAACTTTCACTTGTTACCATTTAGGCACCAATACCCACCGTCCATACTGAAAACGCGTTGTTGGGCTGTCTCATTCAGGACTGGTGTGATGGTATTAGTTGTGTGTGTGTGCGTGCGTGCGTGCGTGTTTTAAGGAAATTCAAGTCCTTAAACTGTACCCGGCCCTACTGTACTTAAAGATTGATCTCGGGTTCTTTCCAGTAGCAGTCCAGTAATCAACCACTTGATCACCACCTCCTCCATATTGGTATTTGACTGGTGAAATGGTTATAATGTTGGTTGAAATAGTTGTAATGTCGGTTGAAATAGTTGTAATGTTGGTTGAAAGTTTTAATGTTGGTTGAAATAGTTGTAATGTTGGTTGAAATAGTTGTAATTATGGTTGAAAGTTTTAATGTTGGTTGAAATAGTTGTAATTGTGGTTAAAGTAGTTGTAATCTTGGTTGACAGCTGTAATGTTGGATGGGTTGCCAGCTGTGATATTGGTTGACAGCTATCATATTGATTGATAGCTATAATTTTGATTGATACAGGTGTAATATTGATTGATACAGCTATAAAATTGGTTGCTGCATCTATAAAATAGTTGGAAGGTTTTTCAGTTTTCATTTTTAATGGTCGGATGTACTGGTAAATTTTACTACTGCAGTACGGTACTAATACTGCTGCCACTACTACTACCACTACCACTGCCACTACAGCTACTTTAACCACTACCATCATTTTCCAACGTTACTATATATACCACCACCAGTATTAGACCTACTGCTACTCCCGTCATCCCGCTCCACCACTACCGCTACCGTCATCTTCCCCACACCTCACCCCTCCCCTCCCCTCCTTTCCTCTTCTCTCCCTCTTGAGAATACTTGGTCTGAGGAACAAAGAGGAGGCAAAGGGAGACTCCTTGTGGCATGTCCTTGTGGAAGAGGCGAGAGGTCAAGAGGAGGAGGAGCAGGAGGAGGTAGATAGGTAGCGGGTAGATGGAGGAGGCGGAAGTAGATAGATGTAAGAAAGAAGCAGTAGATAGAGCAGAGGAGGAGGAGAAGGTAAAAGAGGAGGAGGGGGAAATAAACAGAATATGAAAAGGATGCATTTAATAGAAAGGAGAAGAAGACGAAGAAGAAGTAGAAGTGGAAAAAAAGTAGAAGAATTGGAAATAATGTGAAGAGGAGGAGAGGAACGAGGAACAGGAGTTGGTTGGATGGTGATGATAGATGTGGTACGTTTTGGTAATAATAATAATGATCCCCCAGTATTGAGCAGGGAAATGGAACGGTTAGACTAAGGTAATGCCTGATCCCAGTATAAGGTAATAAAAACACAGCGAAAATCATCACGGCAATAAAGATATCAAAAGAGGCCAGTTTTGTCTCGTCAGTTAGAAAAGTCCACCTGGTGCTGAATGAAACCGTCTCGAGATATTCTTATTAAAATGATATTAAATTAGAAGGCAGAATATACAATTAGAAGTTAAGAAATGGCTTCATCGCTCTCGTAGAATATCTTAATCTTTTCACAGCGATATTTTTTCTTTCCACCACCAAATTATTTTATTCAGCGCAGGAGCGACTTCGCGTAGCAAGACGTTGAAAATAATATCGATTGAACACACACACACACACACACACACACACACACACACACACACACACACACACACAAACACACACACACACACACACACACACACACACACACACACACACACACACACACACACACACACACACACACACACACACACACACACACACACACACACACACATGGAAGACAATGATGTACCGGTATTTATTAAAATGCTTGGTTGTTTTGTGTTGATATAAGCATAAACACAAATATGTCAGTTATTCTCTCTCTCTCTCTCTCTCTCTCTCTCTCTCTCTCTCTCTCTCTCTCTCTCTCTCTCTCAGTGCCGTCTCCCAGACACGCAATCCTGTGGGCATTTTTCAGCCTCTTATTAGGCTGTTGCAACGTTGCATGTAATAACTCAAAATGGGAGGGCAAGCAGGAAAAATTGAATAGGAGTGCCAGATGAGGGGGAGATAGTGTACTGGGAGAGGGACAGAGAGATGAGAAAGGGAGGGAGGGGGGTGGAGAAAATGGAAAGGGAGGGATGGAGGGAGGGAGGGGTAGAGAAAATGGAGAGAGGGAGGGAGGGAGGAAGGGGTTAGAGAAAATGGAGAGAGGGGAGAGGAGAGAGAAAATGGAGAGAGGGAGGGAGGGAGGGAAGGAGGGGTAGAAAAAATTGAGAGAGGGGGGAAGGGAGAGGAGAAAATGGAGATAGCAGGGAGGAGATAGAGAATATGGAGAGAGCAGGGAGGAGATAGAGAAAATGGAGAGAGGGAGGTAGATAGATAGATAGATAGAAGGCAAAATTAACCAGAAATGTTGAAGGGAATCGGGAATCGAAATGAGACTGAAAAAAGGACGAGAAAAAGAATGTTGATGTGTGTGAGAGAGAGAGAGAGAGAGAGAGAGAATTTTGAATATTTCCTTGTAGTTTGTGTAGCCCTTAACCTCTTCAGTACGATTTCGTTTTTTTTCTTCGGACAATTTTTATGCGTGTCGGAGGCTGTGGGTAAGAAAGCTCCCTTACACTTCTTCCTTAGCGATTTGTTCTTTGATATGGGTGGTGAAGATTGTTGTGCACGTTATAATTGTAGTGTGGTAATATTAGAATGATATAACCAACAGAAGAAAACAGTAGGGGGTACTCAGCAAAATAAATCTCTTAGGAAGGGGTGTTACGGAGGGACGCCTTCACGTGGTGGCACCGATAAAACAAACGTCCCTCATCTCCCACCCTATCCCTTGAAGTTAGGATGGTGGACTGCAAGAAGGGAGTTTCAGCCTGCAGTCCACTGGGTTTGCGTTTCAGATAAAGCCTTGGGTTTTAACTACTACTACTACTACTATTACTACTACTACTATTACTACTACTACTACTACTACTACCACCACCACCACATACGAGAAGTCTTTGCTGAATAATATCATTTGGAGGCAGCAAGAATAAAAACGGTTATCGTAGTGAAAGGGATGAATTAAATCGTCCCAATTAAAATCGTCTGGAAGCAGGAAGAAAGAATAAATTTGAAGGCTTGTCATGTGGTTAGGTTTATCATAGTTTGCTCTCTCTCTCTCTCTCTCTCTCTCTCTCTCTCTCTCTCTCTCTCTCTCTCTCTCTCTCTCTCTCTCTCTCACAGTTTGCACCTAAATTATAATGACATTCCATCTTTCTATACGTACTGGGTACTCTCTCTCTCTCTCTCTCTCTCTCTCTCTCTCTCTCTCTCTCAGTTTGCACCAAAATCAAAATTACATTCCATCTTTCTGTACCTACTGGGTACTTCCCCTCTCTCTCTCTCTCTCTCTCTCTCTCTCTCTCTCTCTCTCTCTCTCACACACACACACACACACACACACACACACACACACACACACACACACACACACACACACACACACACACACACACACACACACACACAAGCAGAAGCAGAAGCAGAAGGAAACAAGTAAAAAAAAAAATATAGTAAATCATCCTTAGGCAACAAGAATAAAATTATCATAGTAAAGGGTTGAATTAATTTTTATCATAGTCTGCCCATAAATCTAGCAATTTCCGTTTTCTGATAAAAATATTGCTCTGCTGTAGAAAGAGAAACATGAAGAAATAGAAAATAATAGAATTGTGAAGGGAAACCCATTCATATCAGTGTAGTTGATATCTTCAGTGCTGTGACATCTTTTTTGCGGTTTACTCTTACCATCAGACGATTTTATTCGGCGTAGGAGAGAGCCATTGCAGTGAAGAGGTTAATAAAGACACTATCTAACCCCCTTCGGTTTGAACTCTCTCTTAAGCAGGACATAGCCATACCAAAATTTAACATACAACACCGTACTGGAAGGATTAAGAGAATAATAAAATTTTCATCACTTATTCCTCCATAAAAATGTCATCCGATATAATAAACTAGTACGTCGAATCCTCAAATATGGGTAAAATTATTATCTGGGTACGCGAACCCTAACTCGCACATATCTGGCGTCGTCATAACCTCGACTTCTATACTTAACGAAAGAGAATTGAAATTCTCATTCAGAGCAGCCTAGTGGATCTGTATATGCTTCCTTCTTAAATATACAGAATTGTTTGCATATTTGTTTGCCCTATTTTGAAGAATTGTGATGGAATTGTTTTTTTTAATCGTCAAGCATGGGTAGAATTAGTGTCTTGGCTCTCGTGCCCTAACTCTCACGGTCCTCGTGTCCAACCTCGCGTCCAGCCTTTTAAACCTCGACTTTCTCAAAGGAGGCGGCATTTAAATTCCCATTCATTCTGGCGACGAGTGTAATTACTGTACTGTATATGCGCTCCTGTAAATAAACGGAAATATCTGTGCATAAATTTAGTGGAATGTGAAGAGTTTTATGATTAGAGAGACTTGATGAGAAGTCGATGTTAAAACCGTCCCAGGAAGAGGTTTGTTTATACGGCGTGTTGTTGGCGTGTGCGAGTGAGTGACGGCTTTCAAGATAATTCCTGTAATCCTCGTGATCCGTCAGTTCCATCACCTTACCTGCCGTCACAGCTTATCCACAAACACGTGGAGCATCCGTAGAGGTATGTAGAAGTGGATTAGGTTGGGAATTACGGAAGAAGTGAGTGATAATGAAAACTCCAGTCAACCAGGCAATCCCGGAGCGGCGTTTAGCAGGGTGGATGTTCAAGATAATCGCCTCAGTCTTTAAAATTTCTAAGTCCTTTCACCTTAACTGCCATCAAAGCATATCCTTGAAAACCTTGAGCGTCCCGAGAGATGTATGTAAGTGGGCCGTGTGTAGAATTTTGAGTGAAAGGGAAGTGATATTAAATACTGCCATATGACTTACTACACGAGATAAATGTGAAGGTAAATATTTGGCTTCTCCCAGTCCCTCGTTTCATCGCTGTAAACATAATAATAATAATAATAATAAATCTGTAACTGCCGGTAATGTATGAAAGTAGATTTTGTCGAGTATTTGTTAGTAAGGTGGTGAAACGAGGTGAATATTCCCATCTGATTGATTTATAAGAGATGGTACTAAAGAGTGCGTGCCGGGAGATCAGGTGTTTATTTCGTTCATTAGTGATGTTTACGTGGTATTTGACGGCTGAGGTGATGTTTGAGCGTTTTTCTGATGTTTGCTTGATTGATGGATGATTGTTCTAGCTTGTTAGGTATTTAGGTTGCTTTTCTTTTTTCTTTTTTTTAGTGTTTATTTCCAGTATGGATTATGTTTTAAGTTTGGAGCTTTTTTTTTGTTTTGTTTTTATGTTCGTTTTATTGATGATTATTTACTTTGCCAAACTGATATACCCTTCCTGTTCTTTACTAGGTTAATATTTGTTTTGCATCGTTGTTTTTCTTTTAATGATTTGCTTTGTTAATAATATGTACCTTGCTTATGATGTTTGGTTGACTTCTTTTTAATTTTTGGCTGGTGCTCCGTTTGCTCATATTCATTCGCCTCTTTGATTGCATTGCTTGTATTCTGTAGCCTTGTTTGGTATTGCTTGTAGTGTTCAGTGGGTTAATGTTCACCTGACTTTTATTTTTTAGATGAACTGAGGAAAGAAAAACAAAAAACAAAGAAATTCCATACGCCTGATTACAGGTGTCCTTCATCCAAAAAAAAAAAAAAAAAAAAACTAATAGTTGGACTTGAACTGCTATTATTCTTTGTTGTTTGTTTATTTTACTTTCTTATATGCGTGTAATGGACTTATTGGCCAGATGTGGTGGCATATTTGCTTGTATTTTATTTTTACAGGTACCGTAATTGATGTTGTTATAGATACCGATACTAGATGTTTTTGCATGTAGTTGGTGTTGTTTGCTTGTCTCATTTTGAAAGTTCCACAAAATTACCTTATCTCGATTTTATGCTGGTCACGAAGAAGTGCTGTGGCAAGAATATGCAGCCGTAACAGTCTCTCTCTCCCTCTGAACTGGGTGCGTGAAATAAGTGCCAAGAGAACACAGATTTAGGCCAGGTTAAAATGAACGAACTGCATTTGCTGTTAGTGGATGCTAAGTGCAAGTATAAAACAGATTTTAATTGACGGATATTGATACATTAATAAATTAATGAATATATATGAACGGGAATTACATAAGAACTTTAGAAGAGAGTGTAACGGCAATTAGCCAGTGTTAGGCAGCTCCTACAGCAGAAACTAAAGAACTACAATAAGACAGGGATAGGACGAGAATGCGGGCCTGAGTGGCTGTGGAGATTTGGATTGACTTTGGAGGTTTGGAGTGGCTTTGAAGGTTTGGAGTGGCTTTGGAGATTTGGAGAGTCGTAGCACCTTTTGAGTATTACGCCTCATTGTCCTCATGTATGTTACTCGTGCAAATGATGTCGATATTAAAGCTATAAAAAGAAAGGAAAAGAATGGTATGAGGTACTAAGCTAAATAAATCACTAAAAAAAGAGTTGCTACGGAGCTTCTTATTCCATGTAAAATAATAGTATTTCATGTTTCTCCATCTCTTCAGGGACATGAATCAGAGAAAAAAATCGCAATTATAACCGCTATCCTTTCCTTACGTCTTACCTATAAACTTCCCACCTTACGTTCTGCCGTCCTTCCCTCTCTTTTCTCCTTATCCCCCCTTCTATCCCTCACCCCCCACCTTCCCCTCCTCTCTTCCTCCCCCCGCCTTCCCTTCTCTCTTTCATCTCCTCCCTTCCTCCCCAGCACCCTCCCTTCCCGTCTCTTACTCTCCCTTCTTTCCTTCCCTTCCCTCACCCTCTCCTCTCTTTCCGTCCTGCATTCGCAACCCCCCTGCTTCCCGTCTTTTACCTTCCCTCACCCTCTCCTCTCTTTCCTTCATACATTTCTCTCTCTCTCTCTCTCTCTCTCTCTCTCTCTCTCTCTCTCTCTCTCTCTCTCTCTCTCTCTCTCAACGCTACCCCTAATTCTCTTGTCAGTCACCACGCCGAAAAGAAACAAAAAAATCACAATCATTTTTGAAGAGGGTCCCTTTCGAGTGACAGGGTGATCTGGGCCCTTGATACACCCTTCCCGGAAATAATAATCCAATATAAAGTGAGGCAGAATAGGAGGGATTTATTTTATTTATTTTATTTGTGTGTGTGTGTGTGAATTTTCGTGGATATTTAAATGGAGTGTGGTTTCGTCTTTGGTTTATTTTTAGTTCTTGCAGCTTTAATTTCTGTGTGTGTGTGTGTGTGTGTGTGTGTGTGTGTGTGTGTGTGTGTGTGTGTGTGTGTCTCTCTCTCTCTCTCTCTCTCTCTCTCTCTCTCTCTCTCTCTCACACTCTCTCTCTCTCTCTCTCTCTCTCTCTCTCTCTCCATTTTTCTTTACATCCTCTTTATCGAGCGTTCTCTCCCTCTCCCTTCCTTCTCCCCCTCCTCATTTACCCTCTTTATCACCCTCTTCCTCTTCCTGCTTTACTTCTCTTCCTTCTCTTCCCTCCTTCTTTTATATCCTCTCTTCCCCGCTTCATTAAACCACCTCATTCTCTCTCTCTTTATTCCTTCCTTTATTGCTGTTCTGTGATATCTCTAATTTTCTTATTTTGTAATTTATGAATATATTATTGTTACTGTTAAAATTATTGTTATTGTTATTATGATTATTATTATTAATGTTATTGTGTTGAGTTTGTTGGTGTTATTTTTATTATTATTATTATTATTATTATTATTATATTTGTGTTATTGTTTTTCTTGGTGTTTTATTATTTTTCTTTCTTTTAATATTTTTTATATTATTTTTGTTGGTGTTATTGTTTTATTAGCATTTTGATGTATATTTATTATTTAAGTTTTATAAATTTATGAATATTGCTCTACTTTTCATGCTACTATCGTTACTACTAATACGACTATTACTTTACTACTACTACTACTACTACTACTATCCGTAATGTATGTACAGGATAGGGGAAGGAAAGATAAGATAGGGAAAGGGGGGGAGGAAAGTGGAAGAGATGATGAGAGTAAATAGTGGAGGGGAGGAGAGGGGAGAGGGATGGGTAGAGAAGTAGAAGAAGGGCTGGAGATAGAGGAGAAGGGGATGGAAAGGGATAGAGAGATAGTGGAAGGGAAGGGAAGGTTTGGCTGGGGGGGGTACTGGGGTAGGAGTAAGGGAGGGTAGGTTAGTAGGGGAAATTAAAATATTGTAGTTACCGCTTTGTGTTGAAATTCAGGGCAGATCTCCAAAGCATACCTGAAAAGAGAGAAATTGTTTTAAATCTTGTTTTAATAATAATAATAATAATAATCACAGTAATAATAATGAAAATAATAGTGATAATAATAATAATAATAATAATAATAATAATAATAATAGTAGTAGTAGTAATAATAATAATAGTAATAGTGATAACAAAAATGACTATAATAATCATACTGAGTGGTAGTAGTAGTAGTAGTAGTAGTTAGGAAAAATAACCTTTACAGTAGAAAATAGAGATACTACTCTTCACAATTTCTGTAGGCGATATCCGACAGGTATTAATTGGTAAAAAAAATATAGCGTTTGATTTTATTACTTAACATACAGTTGTGATAAGTATTGTAATTCTCTCTCTCTCTCTCTCTCTCTCTCTCTACCAAATTGCATCTCTAATTAGCAGTATTCAGATAGGTTTTTAAGTCCCTTTTAGGAGGCCTTGTGATGTAATGAAAACGTTCTAGGATCAAGACATTAGGTAATAATTGATGTGGTTAATGAGGTAGGCTGAACAAGCAGTAGGGCAATTAGTAGGGGTTAATTGGTCCGTTAAGGGGTAACTTGGCTGTTTGCTTTGTGGCCGAGAATAGAAAACGGGGTGGGATTATGGTGGTGTGGGTTGGGGCGAGAAGGGGAGGAAGAGGAAAAGGAGGAGGAAGAGGAGGAGGAGGAGGAGGAAAAAGAGGAGGAGAAGTACATAGGAAGTACAGATAAGAGGAAGTCTTTTGGCCCATGACGAGGTTATATATTTAAAAAAAAAAAAAAAAAAAAAGCAAGATCTAACCTGCGTGTAAAGAAGGATAGAAATGGGTAAGGCTCTCCCCCACCCACCACATCATTTGGGAAAGCCGGCAGGAAAAAGATGGAAAAAACACCTTGCTTGTTAGAAAGAAAAAGCATGAAAGTTTTGATAGAGGAAGAAGAACAAGAAGAGGAAGAAGAAAAAAAGAAGAAGAAGAAGAAGAAGAGAAAGAGAGGAAGAAGAGGAGGAAGAGGAAGAAGAAGAGGATTGAGAGAGTGGGCGGGGGAGGCTGGATGGTATGAAGAGATTTTACGAGAGTATTGGCGAAAATGACGAAGTGCCAAACATAGCTATTGAGAGGAGGCGGAAGGGGAGTAAAGAAGGCCAGAGAGGAGGAGGAGGAGGAGGAGAAGAGGAAGGAGGAGAACGTGGGGGAAAGAAGAAGAAAAATTGGAGAGTGATGAGGAAGGTAATGATGATGATGATGATAATGATGATGATGAGGAGGAGGAGGAAGAAGAGGAGGAAATAGAAAGAGGAGCAAGGAGAGTATGTTTGGGAGAGGAAGAAAAAATGGAATGGAGAGAAGAAAGGAGAAGGGAATTTAGAAGAAAGAGGAGGAAAGACAAAGACCAGAGTAAGAAAAGATCAGGAGGAAAAAGAGGAAGAGGAAGAGGGGGACGAAGAAAACGATAAGATGGAGAAAGATTTAAGAGGAAAGAAAGGCAGAATAAGGAGGAAAAATTAATCTAGTTTCCCGTTCTTCTAGCCTGTGATAGTTATTCAGGAAGTAACACACACACACACACACACACACACACACACACACACACACACACACACACACACACACACACACACACACACCATTCACTCCTCAAGCTTTCGGTATCATTATGCACGAGATGGAGTTTAGAATGGACAGGTGTATATTAATCACCTGTATTGTCTTTACCTGTCATTATTTACGGTCAGGTAGGGTAGGCTGTTTAATATTCCGGGGATTTATTTGGGGATAGATATGGAAAGGAGAGAGAGAGAAAGAGGGAGAGAGAGAGAGAGAGAGAGGGGGGGGGAGAGAGAGGAGAGAGAGTTATTTCTGTGGATCTGACTTGTAAATCTATCATATTTTTTTCCTAACTATGTTCCACCCGTCTCTCTCTCTCTCTCTCTCTCTTTCTCTCTCTCTCTCTCTCTCTCTCTCTCTCTCTCTCTCTCTCTCTCTGTTGTACCCGACCTCTTTGCCTCTCTTCCTATTCTGCATTCGTCCTAATCCAATCAGACCAGGGCATCGAAGAGCACAAAAGGTGAGAGAGGGAGGGAGGGAGGGAAGGAGGAGGGGAAGGGATGAAGGAAGGAAGGAGGGAGGGAGAGAAAGATAGAAGGAAGGAAGGAAGGTAGAGAAGGTGGGAGGGATACTGAGGAGAAAGGAGGGTGGTTTGAGAAAATGTGTGTGTGTGTGTGTGTGTGTGTGTGTGTGTGTGTGTGTGAGAGAGAGAGAGAGAGAGAGAGAGAGAGTTGCAGTAAGAAAAAGGACGAAAGAGAAATGAGAGAGGGGAGAAGACAGTAAAATGCCGTAAGGGGAGAAACGAGGAAAGGGAAATGGAAGAAACAGACTTGGTAGGAGGAGGGGAGCGCGGAAAAAAAAAAAAAAAAAAAGAGGAAGATAGACGGAAGGAAGAGTGAAAGGAATGAAAAAAGAAAATATTAATAAAGGAAGGAAGAGAGAAGAATGGCATTAGGTGAATACTATTGCATATGAATAGAGAGAAAAAAGTGAAAAGGATATTGAGGAGTGAAGGGGAGAGAGAGAGAGAGAGAGAAGGGGGGGGGCACAGAGGTAAGATGCAGGTGAAAATAATGGGCAAAGGAAAGTGAGTTGAAATAGGTGCAAGAGAAATTGGAAAGAGAAATAAAATGGGTGTCAGTGGTGTAACAAGAGGACCAGCGAGAGGGAAGAAGGAAGGAGGAGAAGCGAAGGAAAGAGATGGGAAGGAAAGCACTTAAGAAGAGGGGGATTATAAGGAAGGGAAGAAGGAGAAAGGGAAGGAAATGAGGGAAGAGGGAAGCACAGAGATTCTGATAAGGAGACATGTAGGTAAGGATGGAAGGAAGGAAAACAGGAATGAAGGAATGGAGGAGGGAGGGAAGGGAGGAGAAGTGAATAGAGACTGAAAGAGAGGCAAGCAGGTAGGAGGGAGGGGGGGAGGAGGGAAAAAACGTGAGGAAAGAGTGAGTGAGAGGGATATTGAGAAGGAGTGGAGGAGGAAGATAAGGAGAGGTGAGAGGGAGGGAGGAGAGTGTGATTGTGGGGGGAAGGGATGAAGGTGTGAGGAAGGTGGGAAGGAAAAAGTGAAGCAGGGACTGAGACGGAAAGAATGGCAAAAATAAGGAGGAACAGGTGAGAAGTAGGAAGGAGAGAGGAAGAAAGTGGGGAATTAAGTGTGTGTGTTTGTGAGAGAGAGAGAGAGAGAGAGAGAGAGAGAGAGAGAGAGAGAGAGAATAGAGGAAAAGAGGATTGTAGAGAGGAGAAAGATTATGGAAGGCAGATTATATTAGGTAAGACTCTTTAGGTGATTGGATGAAGGTAGAAGGTAGATTGTATAAATAGGTAAGATGGGATTTCTCTCTCTCTCTCTCTCTCTCTCTCTCTCTCTCAAAACTTCACCTTCACCTTTGGCAGCTCATGCTATTTTTATACCCCTCAATAACATCTGGAGAGAGAGAAGAAGAGAGAGAGGGAGAGAAATTTATTATCTTTTTTTTATTTTTGCAGTATGTAGGTGATATCAACTTCATTATCATTATTAATATAAGTGAATTATATATACCGGATTGTTTAGTTTTTTGTATTACCTTAGGATTAACAAGATTTTCATAATATGACCATAAACTTTAAATAGCGTGATGGTATTAATAGTTTCTGTATCTCAGTTATCATTATTATCATCCATCAAACATGTATCATAATTTATATTGAAATTTTATCTATTTGTATTTGTTTTTTTTCTATTTCAGGTAAGTTTTGGTCATCTTTATTCCTACACCTGCTATACCTGCTGATCTAAGATATGTTGAGTAACAAGGTGAGTAAATGAGTAATAGCCTGAGTGTTGTGTGAGTGAGTACATGGGTCTTTCTGAATATTTAGGTGAGACAGTGAATAGGTGAGACTGGCTAATTGTTGAGTGATGAGAGTCGTGGCGTGAGTAAAGGAGTTCAGGGTAACAGTAATATGAGCATCTTGGGTAATAGGAGTCCATGGGTAGGAATAGGAGTAGTAAAAGGAGTAGTAGGAGTAGGAATAGGAATAGGAGTAGTAGGAGCAGGAATAGGAGTAGTAGGAGTAGGAATAGGAATAAGAGAAATGGGAGTAGTAGGTGTGTGATTCATGGTGAGTGGATGGAGAAGCCTCTGATCATCGAGACAACACTAATACTCCCAGTTAAACCCAGACGATGATATGCAGCCACGAGAGAGAGAGTGAAATTCCGTCACCAAGCTGTCTGACTGCCTGTTTGTCTGTCTGTTCGCTTGTCTGTCCGCTTGTCTGTCCATGTGAATTACCGTCCCTCCGTCTGTCTTTGTGTCTGTCTGCGTCCCAGTTCAAGGTCTTTTTCTCATGACGTAAGAGATGAACAGACAGGCCAAATAAATAAATAAATAAATAATATATCGTGATTCAATTGGCGCTGATCTCCCTAGCACCTCTTCATTAGCAATTTATTTTTGGTTGTGTACGTAATTTATTCAGAGTATGGCAGTGTCTAAGGGATTTCATAACGCAGAATTGGAAAGTAGGGAGTAATGAGCAAATTAAATCGCTTAAGATTAGGTGTTACGTAGCTTCGGTAACCGATGAATACGGGCCCATGAGACTCTCTCTCTCTCTCTCTCTCTCTCTCAATTTTTCGTCTCCCTCCAAATTCTTCCATTGCCACATCACCACACTCTTCTTTTCAAATTCTTTCTCCTCCCTCCACTCCTTTCTCTCCACTTTCCCTCGAGACGTCATTAGATTAATCACACCTCCTCCTCCTCCTCCTCCTCCTCCTCCTCCTCCTCCATCCCCTTGTGCTATCCAAACCCAGTATTACCAACATAGATGCCAGTTATGTTCAGCTAAGTATTAATTCACACAAAATAAATATATGTCTCATCTGTCGTCCTCCAGCACAGTCAACTGAGACAGACGAAAAACTTTATGATCAAATTGCGGAAATTTTTTGTCAAGAGGATAGCGTAATTTTTGGAGACTTTAATCTACCGGTAACAAAGTGGGGTGAACCACTGACGGCACACTCAGGACAAGAGCTTTATACGAATCTTCAGGAAAGTGCCCTTTCCCAACACGTAGAATACCCAACGAGAGGAAACAATATCCTAGACATCATCTTGACTACAAATGATAACCTAGTCAACAACGTTGAAATAGGACCTGAGTTTAGTTCCAGTGATCATCGAACTATACAGTTTAATATTACTACTGAAAAAGTAAAAGAAACGGAGAGCAAAGAAAAGGTCCCAGATTATCGTAGAGCTAATTTCAACAGGCTCAGAGCGCTACTTGCAACTGCAGATTGGAATCAAATGTCTGAAACCGATGACATAAACCAAGCATGGGAAATATTCACCGAAAAATTTAATGAAGTGGTAAAGTCATGTGTGCCACTACGTAACAGACGTCCAGCTGGAAATAGTAAACCAAAGTGGTGGTCCAGTGAAATAAAAAGTAACTTAATAGCCAAAAAACAGGCATACCATAAATATAAAGCTACACAAAATAATGATGATAAATTACAGTACGATAATCTACGCCGCACATCGAAAAGACTTATTAAACAAAGCAAAAGAGCACTGGAGATCCACATTGCCAATACGTGCAAATCAAATCCTAAAGAATTTTACAGTTACATTAGAAAGAAAAAGGTTTTGACTACATCAATAGGTCCTCTAGAAACAAACAATGGCAAACACACTGAAAATGAGGTCGAAATGGCAAACATTCTTAACGATTACTTTGCGTCTGTTTTTACAGTAGAAAACACCACCAGAAACCTACTGTTACCCACAAACCAAGCAAATAGCACAGTCCTTAGTAACTATGCTATCCATAATAACGATATCCTTTCAGCCATAAATAGTACGGACATAAACAAAACCCCTGGCCCCGATAAAATATCACCGAGAATTCTCAAAGAAGCAAAACATGAGTTACTGCTGCCACTCTCTGTCTTATTCAATAAATCATTAAGTACTGGGAAAGTTCCACACGAATGGAAACTAGCAAATGTAACACCAATTTTCAAAAAAGGAAATGAGTCGCACCCAGGAAATTACAGACCAATCAGCTTAACATCAGTAGTGTGCAAGTTAATGGAAAAAATCATAAGAGATAAAATAGTTAATTATCTAGAAGAAAATAATATAATTAAAGACTCGCAACAAGGATTCAGATATCGTCGTTCATGCTTAACTAACTTACTGGACTTCTTCCATGATGTTTACAAATCATACGATGACTCAAGAGCAGTAGATATAATTTACCTCGACTTTCAGAAAGCATTTGACACTGTCCCTCACAAGCGTCTCATGAGAAAAATAGAAACACATGGAATAAAAGGAAAGACGCAAAAATGGTTACAAGACTGGCTGTCAGACTGAAAACAGCGAGTTGTGATAAACGGAAAGGAATCCAAATGGCGTAATGTGATCAGCGGCGTTCCCCAATGCTCAGTACTTGGACCGATACTTTTTATTATCTATATAAATGACATTGATGAGGGTCTAAATTGTAAAGTATCCAAATTTGCAGATGATACTAAAATAACCAGTAAAGTCACTTCAAAATTACAGTGGCAGCAGTTACAAAATGACCTTAATACTTTAGCAAGCTGGGCAGAAAAATGGCAAATGAAATTCAACACAGAAAAATGTAAAGTACTTCATATTGGAAGTAACAATGTCCATGCAAATTACAAAATGAACAATATTCAGTTATCAAGTACAGTGAAAAGGATCTTGGTGTGATAATATCAAATGACCTAAAACCAAGCAAGCAGTGTACCGATGCGGTTAAAATTGCAAACAAGCTAGTGGGTTTTATTGGAAGAACTTTCGAGTTTAAATCGGAAAAAATCATACTTGCCTTGTACAACTCGCTAGTGCGCCCCCATCTTGAGTATTGTGTGCAATTCTGGTCTCTGTACTACAGAAAGGACATTGAAAAATTAGAGAAAATTCAGCGAAGAATCACAAAAATGATACCACGACTTAGAAACAAACCATATGAGGAACGCCTTGAAGAACTTAAATTATTTAACCTAACGAAGCGCAGGTTAAGAGGGGACCTTATTGAAGTTTTCAAAATCATGAAGGGATATGACAACTTAGACATGAATAAATATTTTGATATAGACCGGTCGAGTCAATCCAGAAGTAATGGCTGCAAAATCATGGGAAAGCGATTCCAATCCCACGAAGCAAAATACTTCTTCTTTAACAGAGTTGTAAATATCTGGAACAGATTACCCTCAGATACTGTGAACAGTATCTCAATTGAGACATTCAAAAACAAATTAGACAAGTATTTGCACGAAAATCCTCAGCTGACTCTTTTTCTGTCCGAATAACTTGCTTTTATAGCTACGGTACATGTAAGTTCATGCCCCCTTAGTCTACAAGACACCTCGTAAACAATGTACCCGTACATAGTGTTGCGTCACGATATTATACATTTTCAATTTGGTGCAAACAAAGCAATATAAGCACAGATTAGGATCTGCACAGATAACCCTGAGTTAACGGTCACTACTCTTACTTTCGACCTGTGATGGGCTGTGGATCACTGAGGGTCCCTGTTAGTCAAGTGACCACCATCGGGATTTTTTTAATGTACCGGGGGTCACTGCTTCAGGATGAAACTTGTGTACTTGTCCCATATGGGAGAGTTCCCTGTCTCAGTGGAGTGAACGGAGCTAGGGCTTGATTGACTGCTGCCTACCTTAAAAACGCCAGGCAAGGCTGCCGCACCACCCCTAAACATCCACACTGTGCAGTCCCCTCGTGTCTACAGGACACCCCATAAACTTAACATAGCGTCACATCACGTCATTATACGTTTTTCGAATTACCCAAAGCAAATGAGGTAATATACAGTAAGCACAGATTAGGATCTGCACAGATAACCCTGAGTTAATGGTCACTACTTTTACTTTCGACCTGTGATGGGATGTGGATCACTAAGGGTCCCTGTTAGTCAAGTGACCACCATCGGGATTTTTTTAATGTACCAGGGGTCACTGCTTCAGGATGAAACTTGTGTACTGTCCCACATGGGAGAGTTCCTTGTCTCAGTGGAGTGAACGGAGCTATTGCCTGATTGACTGCAGCCTACCTAAAAAGCGCCAGGGAAGGTTGCCGCACCACCCCTAAACATCCACTCTGTGCATTGCACATCCACACTGTGCACTGTGCAGTCCCCTTTTATCTAAGACACCCGTCCTATATACTTTTCAATCTCCCCAGCGCAAAGAAAGCAATATAAGCACAGATTAGGAGGTGCACAGATAACCCTGAGTTAACGGTCACTACTCTTACTTTCGACCTGTGATGGGCTGTGGATCACTGAGGGTCCCTGTTAGTCAAGTGACCACCATCGGGATTTTTTTAATGTACCAGGGGTCACTGCTTCAGGATGAAACTTGTGTACTTGTCCCACATGGGAGAGTTCCTTGTCTCAGTGGAGCAAATGGAGCTAGGGCCTGATTGACTGCTGCCTACCTTAAAAGCGCCAGGCAAGGCTGCTGCACCACCCCTAAACATCCACACTGTGCAGTGTGTAGCTTCCACGTTATGTCCACAGACTTCCCATTAACTCAATGTAACCGGTTTATAATGTCATGCCGTAACTATTATTTTATTTGTTTACTTTCTCTTTCAGGTTACTCTATCGGGTAGCTCATAGATAAAGTATTATAGAATGTGACTTTTCCTTTCCAGTGTTTCCTATAAAATTTCCATGTCAGTTTTTCCATGCTGCATGGTGGTTTTTCTCACTTTTTCCTGGAGGGTTTGGTGGTGGGGGGAGCCTTCTTGCTTTACTATCCTTATCCTTCAACATGTAGAGTTAGGTCTTGTAGTCATAGTTTTCTCTAACAAGCAGCCTCGAAAGGACCATAAGATCTGTTGCTGTTTGCTTTCCTGTGTAATCCTGTGTAATCCTCCTCCTCCTCCTCCTCCTCCTCTCTGTCTCTCTCTCTCTCTCTCTCTCTCTCTCTGTCTCTCTCTCTCTCTCTCAAGACGCTTCATCATTCAAATATATATTAATTACACCTTCGCCTTCCTGAGCTTTACTTTGCCTCTCCTTCCCTCCCCTTCTCCGTCCCACTCTCCCCCTCTCCCTCCCCCCTCTCCCTCCCCCACTCCTCTTCTTCTCTCCCTCTCACCCTCCTCTTCCCCTTCCCCCTCCCCCTCTTCTTTTCTTCCCACCTTCCCCTTTTCCTCCCTCCCTACTTCCCCTTTTCCTCCCCTTCTCCCTCATCCTCTCCCTCTTGGTCTTGCTTCCTCTCCTCCTCTTTCCCTCCCCCTCCCTTTCTCCCTCCCCTCCTCTTCTCTCTCTCTCTCTCTCTCTCTCTCTCTCTCTCTCTCTCTCTATCTGTCTATGTATTTGTCCGTCTTATCTTTCTCTCTCTGTTAAGGTATAAAACATCACTCACAATACCATCTCACAAGCCTTTAACCAGATATTCCCAGCATATAATGATATAGACGGTGGGTATTAGTGCTCAAGAAGTGACGGGAGAGGGACAGGTGACAGTGGAGTGGATATAAGGACAGGTGACAGTGGAGTGGATATAAGGATGGGCTGGGGACTGTGTGGGTGCAGGTCTATTTATTTATTTATTTATTTATGTATAACAGTATAAGTATGTTAACGAGAGACATCGAGTTATATATAAGTGAGTATAAGAACGTAATGTTAATGAGAGAGAGAGAGAGAGAGAGAGAGAGAGAGAGAGAAGGGTTGGGAACGGAGGTAAACACGAGTGGTCTCTCCATCAGGTGAGCCAGAACTGATGCCGCCACCGTCAAAGCTACGCCAGTAATTAGTTGGACACTCCTGACTCAATCCTGCCTACCTCACTGCCTCCCTGCGTCCCTGCTTCACTTCTGCCTGCCTCACTCCCTACTTCCCTGCCTGCCTGTCCACTCCCTGCCTGATTCCTGCCTACCTGGCCTTACCGCTACCTGCCTCCCTGCCTCACACCTGCCTTGATTTCTCTCTCTTCTTACCTCCCTGCCTTTCTACGTCTCCTCCACATTCTTACGTACCTTCCTGCTTGCTTGTCTACCTCCCTGCCTTACTCCTGCCTTCCTCTCTGCCTTACTGCTACCTACCTCCCTGCCTCACCCCTGTTGGATCCCTTTCTCTCTACCTTCCCGCCTCAGTCCAACAGAACTCCCTGCCTCCCTTTCTCCTTGCGTCCTTCTTGTTTATCTCCCTGCCTGCATCATCTTTTATTCCGCCCTTTCTGTTTATCGGGTATTGTTTTCACTCGGTCTGTCTGTCTTTCTGTCTAACAACTTTATGCGAAAACTACTCGTGCGATTTTGACTAAAATTACATGATGATGGGCTGTGGCCTTCTGATCACCTGATTGAATTTGGACCAAACTGGGTCAAAGCCAAGGCTGTTGGCAAAAAAAAAAAAAAAAAAAAAAAAAAAAAAAGGAGAGAGAGAGAGAGAGAGAATCGTTTTTTCGTTATAGCTCCATTCAAGTTCGTCATATCGACATGAAACCAGAACCTAAAGGTGCATCTTTCAAATCTGCATCCTATAACATTCCTCATTACATCAGGGGGGGTCACCCCTGAGTTGGCGATAGGGGGGTCAGTGTCACGTAGGTCGGACCTAAAATTTCTAATGAGCATGAAATCGTCATTTCACCCGAGTTACTCCAAATTTGATATTTGACATCTTTGACTAGATATCCTGTTGTGTTTATACGTTAGCAGTAAATGACTGCCGGGGACGAGTTTGCTGTGCCTTGGCACCGCTTGTTGTTTATTCCCTTATTCATAATTGTCTATCCTCTGTCCACTCTTTCCTGCCTCCCTGGTTACCTATTTCTCAGTCTGTCTTATGAATATCTCCCTCCCTCTTTTCTCTTCCTTCCCACTGCTTTACTCTAACGTGTTTACCTTTTATCCCCCATTTCTTTCTGTCTGCCTTCATGCCTAAATCTGCCTTGCTCCCTACCTACTTTCCTGCCTTCTCTCATACCTGCCTACCTTCCTAGCTCTCTTCTTGCCCACCAACCTGTCTGTTTCCCTGCCTATATGTTCCATCCATTCCATTTCTTCTCGTACTTAGTTCGAGGTGTCTCTTTTTTTTCTTTTTTTTTTTCTTTTAACCCCTATCTTTCCGCTATCGACTTTCTGCTTTATCTGCCTCACTCTTTCCGTGCCAACCTTTTGTTTTCCATCATGATTTCCTCTTAGTAATTGCTGCCTTCCTTCCCCCTTGATTCCCTACCCACCTCTTGCCAACTCCCTGCTAACTCCCTGCCAACTCCCTGCCTCACTTCCTGCCAACTCCCTGCCTCACTTCCTGCCAACTCCCTCCCTCACTTCCTGTTAACTCCCTGTCTCTGCTCGACTCCAGCCTCTAGCCCTGCTTAATTCGTGTTTGACGCCCAGCTTGCTCTTGCCTACTTCCTCTTCCTGCTTCCTTGTCTACCTCCTCCTGCTTCCTTGTCTACCTCCTCCTACTTTCTTGCCTTCCTCCTACTTTCATGCCTACCTTCTCTTCCTTTCTTGCCTACCTCCTCCTGCTTTCTTGCCTACCTCCTCCTAATTTCATGCCTATCTTCTTCATTCTTGCCTACCTCCTGCTGCTTTCTTGCCTACCTCCTGCTGCTTTCTTGCCTACCTCCTCCTCCTTTCTTGCCCACTTCCTCCTCCTTTCTTGCCCACTTCCTCCAGCTTCCTTGCCTCCCTCCTTCATCTCTTTGTACCTCCTACCTTACTTCCCTGCTTACCTTGTTTCCCTCTTTTTTTTTTTTCTTTAGTTGTCTTATTCCTATTTGCTTTTCTTGAATCCTTTCTTCAGTCATAATAGCTACAGGACTTCTAACTTGCACTTACCTACCAACCTACCTGCCTTCCTACCTACCTACCTACCTACCTACCTTCTTTCTTTCCTGACTCCAAATTTGCCCTTCCTCACTTTCCTACCTTCCTTCCTTCGTTTTCTGACTCCAAACCTGCACTTGCCTCCCTTCTTCCTTCCTGTCTCTCTTCTTCCTCCCTCCCTTCCTACTTCCTTGCTCTCTTCCTTCTTCCTTCCTCCCTATCTTCCTTCTTCCCACACGCCCACGTCTTTCTGTCCGTGCCATGCCTTGCTAAAAACTTACCTTTTCCTCATATATTCCTACATGAACAACTTTTTCCATCGTGAATATTTAACTTCCTTCCCTCCTTCCTTTCTTCCATGATTCATTCCATACTTCCACCTGTCTGACTTAACCTCCATCCTGTCTGGCTTAATTTACATCCTTCTTTCTTTCTTTCCTTTCCCTACCTTCGGCCTTACGCCTGCCAACTCATTGCCTGTTTCTCCTACCTACCTTCCTGCCTACATGCTTCCCTGCCTTCACTCAGCCTGCCTATCTGCCTGTCATCTGCCTCTCCCCCTTACACCCTGTTCTTGTCTGTATCAGGGATGTAGGCAGTTACGTTTTTTGCTTCCTTCATTTCCTTCCTCCCTTTGTTTTCTTCCTTCCATTTCCTTCCTTCTTTACTTTCTTTTGCCTACATAAGTTAACCCCCCACACCTCTCCGTTCTGAACATGTCAGGATGACCCGATAGCAGTTTGATAGGGCAAACTGGGATGGATTTAAACTTATCTTGCTGACATTCCATGGCAGTCTTTCTTCTCTAGTGATCCCATTTCTACCCAGTCCCACATTTGCGACTTAATACTAGCTGGTATGGATTTGTTCGTACCGAGTCAATAGTTCACCAAAAGATCGAACTCTCCAAAATGGTTTGATGGCAACTGTGCCAGAGCAACAGCCCAAAAGTCATTAGCATATAACTCTTACTTAAAATCAAAAACATCTTTTTTTTTTTTTAAATAACAGAACGGAGGAAGGAAAAACAAATGGGGAAAAAAAATAATAATCCATACACCAGATTACTGGTGTCCTCTGTTCATAAAATATCTAACAGTTAGACTTGAACAGTTGTGGGTTGAAATTTGGAGGAAAACAACTCTGGGGAAGCAAGTTCCAGAGAGATGCAGTTCGGGGAATGAAAGAATTCTGATAGGCAGAAGTTCTGCAATATGGTTGAGTGACATTCCAGTCATGAGCGCTACCAGATGCCCGTGTAGCACGAGGGAAGGCATGGAGAGGTGGCACCATGGACGCAACTTCGTCTGAGCATTTGCCAAAAAAATATCTGTAAAATAATGCAAGGGAGGCAACATTCCTTCTTACTTGCAGAGGAGGTAGTTTATATGTAATGGCAGGGTTGTTAATGATTCTAACAGCTTTATTCTGAATTTTGTCTAGTTGTCTTAATGCAACCTCTCCACAACCATTCCACAAGGGTGAGCAATATTCAAGCTGAGAGCGCACATGACTTATAAATTATACCTAACTGCTCATCGGCGAAGAAGTTACGGACTCTGTACAATAATCCAAGTTTCTTTGAGGCGGTTTTAGCAAGTGATCTTACATGAGAGGTCCAGCTGAGGGCACTGTTAAGTGAGACACCAAGAATTTCAATACTTTTGGAGATGGGAATATTAGTAGCACTGAAGGTAATGTACGAATCTGGCAATATCTGTCTATTAGTAAACTGTATATATTTAGTTTTACTAGCATTAAAAGAGACAAGGTTGTTTTGTCCTCATTCACTGATTGTAGCTAGATTTTGATTTATGGAGATGGCTGTACTGAGTTGAGAGGTAGAGATATTAGACTTTGTAAATGGATGTCTGAGTGTGAATGAACTATGTAGTGTTGAGTCATCTGCGTATGAGTGAACGGGATTGTGAGTGACAGATAAGAGATCATTAATATGAACCAGAAATAGGGTTGGTGCCAGAACTGATCCCTGCGGCACGCCGGCGTTGAGTGGAAATTCGAATATACATCATCTACTTTTACTCTTATTTTCCCGTCACTAAGATAAGAAGAAATCAAAGGAACAAAAGACGTTAGTCCATAGCAAGGGAGTTTGGACAGCAGGGAACGGTGCCATACTCTGTCGAAAGTTTTAGAGATATCAAGAGCTACTGCATGAGTTTCTCCAAAAAGATGAATTGATTGATGGATGGTATGAGTTAAGAGATTGAGTATCTCAATGGTGGATCTTTCGTGACGAAAATCGTATTGTCTATCCCTAATTAAGTTGTTGGATTCAAGATGTTTAACAATATGCTTATTAATTAAAGTTTCAAATACCCTACCAAGAGAAGATGTGACAGCTATTGGTCTGTAATTGGAGGGGTCAGACGAACTTCCTTTCTTCGGAACTGGGTGGATATTAGCTTTTTTTCCATGAATTTGGGAATAAAGAAGTATGTATGTATAGTCTGAATAATTTGGCTAGGACAGAGGCAAGTTCAGGGGAACACTTTTTCAAAACAATTGGCGGAATTCCATCTGGGCCTGGAGCTTTGTTGGTAGGTAAATTGTCTAGGATGGATTTTACGAATCTTGTCTGTATTTTAAGTGGGGCAATTTCGGGAGAATCAAGTTCCAATACTGAGACAGTCTGGCTGGTATCATCTATGGTAGAGTTTCTTGCAAAGGTACTAGCAAAGATATCTGCTTTCCCACGTGGGTCATTTGTAATATTACCATTTGAAGATTTTAGTGAGGGAATGGAAGATGACTTGTTAAGGTTATTATTGAAAGAATTAAGAGTTGACCAGAATATTCTATTGTCATTAGGGTTGTTAAGTAGTTTTGATGCTTGCTTTTGAAGAAAGTTTGATTTAGATAGATTTAATACAGCTTTTGCATGATTTCTAGCAATTTTAAATTGGGAGAGTGATTCAGATGTTTTTGATTTTAAGTAAGAGTTATATGCTAATGACTTTTGGACTGTTGCTCTGGCACAATTGCCATCAAACCATTTTGGAGAGTTTGATCTTTTAGTGAATTGTTGACTTGGTATGAATAAATCCATACCAGCTAGTATTAAGTCGCAAATGTGGGACTGTGTAGAATTGGGATCACTAGAGAAGAAAGACTGCCATGGAACATCAGCAAGATAATTTCTAAATCCATCCCAGTCTGCCCTGTCAAAGTGCCATCGGGTCACCCTGACAAGTTCGGAATGGGGAGGTGTAGGAGGGTTAACTAATGAGGCTTTGATGAGATTGTGGTCAGAGGATCCAAGTGGTGACAGTACCTCTATCCTGTATTGATCTGGATTATTTGTCAAGAATAAATCCAAGAGATGGGCATTATGGTCAGGATTATCAGGTATTCTGGTTGGTTGCTTTACCAACTGGGTGAGATTAAACGATTCCGCAAACAGCTCGCATTCTAGACCAGCGTCGTCAGTCCAGGCAGAATGCAATAACCATTCAACATTGTGTATGTTAAAATCACCCAAAATGGTAATTTCATTGCCAAGGGCAAGGTCAAAGTTACACAACTGAGTGGATATGGAATCAAATACACTGGGTTCCGAAGAAGCATTGGGGGAACGATAAACTACACAGATATATTTGGTAATGTTTTGGCAATTTAATTCATATAATGAGTAATCAAAACTGGATGAAGTGAAGTTTAAACTAGTATCAACTGCATATTGGGATTTGATATAATAACAGGTGCCGCCCTTGTTTCGAAAGTTTGTAAGGAGATGGTAACCGGGAAACCAAATTGGAGATATAACGGTAGAGGGTGTATATCGGTAGAGGGTGAGATTTGTGGTTCTGTGAGGAAAAGGGCCAAAGGGGATATGGACTGAAGGAAAAAATGAACTGAGTTTAAATTTGTGGTAAGGCCGCGGATGTTGGTAAAGAATAAGGCCGCACCGTCACCTCTTCGCCAACGAGCATTCCCGGAAATAGCAACAGTCGCTGCCGGCACAGTTGCTTGATGGCGACCGGGAGGACCCTGTGCCTCCGGCCTTACCCTGCCGGTGGTGGCAATCCGAGGTACCACCTCATTTGATTGTAAGATTGCAGCGGCCATTACTAAAGATGTGAATAGAAGGTGTGATATGTTATGCGCATGTAGTGTGGTGTAGACAGTTGAAGGTAGAGGTATTATGAGAGCATGCTGGCCTACTCTCTGTGTAAATGAATGCACTGAAAATGTTCAGAAAAGGGAGATGGTCAGGATCAAGTCCTTAGGGCTGGTGAAACGGGAGCTCCAGCTCTCCCTATCACCAGCTTGCCATCAACCTCGGGAGTACTGCCCTGTTCGACTGGTGCTACAGTCTCTGGATCACTCTCTCAATTTAAAATTGCTAGAAATCATGCAAAAGCTGTAATAAATCTAGCTATATCAAATTTTCGTCGAAAGCAAGCATCAGAACTACTTAATAACCCTATTGACAACAGAATATTCTGGTCAACTCTTAATTCTTTCAATAATAACTTTAACAAGTCATCTTCCATTCCCGCACTAAAATCTTCAGATGGCAACATTACAAATGACCCGTGTGGGAAAGCGAATATTTTTGCCAGTACATTTTGCCAGAAACTCTACCATAGACGATGCCAGCCAGAATGTCCCAGCACTAGAACTTGACTCTCCCGAAATTGCCCCGCATAAAATACAGACAAGATACGTAAAATCCATCCTAGACAATGTACCTACCAACAAAGTTCAAGGCCCAGATGGAATTCCGCCAATTGTTTTGAAAAAGTGTTCCCCTGAACTTCCTTTGTTCTAGCTAAATTATTCAGACTATGCATACGTACTTCTTTATTCCCAAATTCATGGAAAGAAGCCAATATCCACCCAATTCCGAAGAAAGGAAGTTCCTCGGACCCCTCTGATGACAGACCAATAGCTGTCACATCTTCTCTTGGGAAGGTATTTGAAACTTTAATAAGCACATTTTTCAGCTTCTTGAATCCGACAACTTAATTAGTGATAGACAATATGGTTTTCGCCACGAAAGATCCACCATTGACATACTAAATCTCCTAACTCATACCATTCATCAGTCAATTGATATACATGGAGAAACTCATGCAGTCGCTCTTGATACTTCTAAAGCTTTCGACAGAGTATGGCACCGTTCCCTGCTGTCCAAACTCCCTTGCTATGGACTAATGTCTTTTGTTCCTTTGATTTCGTCATATCTTAGTGACAGGAAAATAAGAGTAAAAGTAGATGATGTATATTCCAATTTCCACTCAATTAACGCCGGCGTGCCGCAGTGGTCAGTTCTGGCGCCAACCGTATTCCTGGTTCATATTAATGATCTCTTATCTGTTATACATAATCCTATCCACATATACGCAGATAACTCAACATTACATAGTTCATTCACACTCAGACACCCATTTACAAAGTCTAATATCTCTACCTCTCAACTCGGTACAGCCATCTCCATAAATCAAGACCTATCTACGATCAGTGAATGGGGAGAAAATAACAGTCTCTTTTAATGTTAGTAAAACTAAATATATATACAATTTACTAATAGACAGATTCGTACATTACCTTCAGTGCTACTAATACTGTATTCCCATCTCCAAAAGTATTGAAATTCTTGGCGTCTCACTTAACTGTGCCCTCAGCTGGACCTGTCATGTTAGATCACTTGCTAAAACCGCCTCAAAAAAACATGGATTATTGTACAGAGTCCGTAACTTCTTCGCCCATGAGCAGTTGGCTGTAATTTATAAGAGTCATGTGTGCTTTCAGCTTGAATATTGCTCACCCCTGTGGAATGGATGTGGAGAGGTTGCATTAAAACAACTAGACAAAATTCAGAACAAAGTTGTTAGAATTATTAACAACCCTGCCATTACAAATAAACTACCTCCTCTGCAAGTAAGAAGGAATGTTGCCTCCCATACATTATTTTACAGACATTTTAATGGCAAATGCTCAGATGGAGTTGCGTCCATGGTGCCACCTCTCCATGCCTTCTCTCGTGCTACACGGGCATCTGGTAGCGCTCATGACTGGAATGTCACTCAGCTATATTGCAGAACTTCTGCCTGTCAGAATTCTTTCTTTCCCCGAACTACATCTCTCTGGAACTCGCTTCCCCAGAGTTGTTTCTCTCCAAATTTCAACCCACAGCTGTTTAGGTCTAACTGTTAGAAATTTTATGAACAGAGGACACCAGTAATCTGGTGAATGGATTTTTTTTTATTTGTTTTTCCTTCCTCCATTCTGTTATTTAAAAAAAAAAAAAAAAAAAATCCTTCCCACTCCTTCCTTATTCTCGGTCTAATATCCTTCCTTCATTTTCTATTCTGCCTCATTCATTGCCCACATTGTTCCTTATTTCTGCCTCCCTGCCATCCCTTTACCTTGCCTCTCTGCATGTCACCTGCCTCACCTCTGCCCACCCGTGCCTGCCTGTATCAGAGATGAAGGCATTTATGTTCCTTCATTTTTAAACTCGTACCTTCTTCGCCCCTAATTTTTTAATGTCTCCTTCATTAACTCCTTCATAACTTTAGCTGAGGAGCGATCTTTCGTAATCCCCCCCCCCCCCCACACACACACACACACCTGTTTACGTATGTCTAACACCTTTCCGGCATTCTGTAGCAAATGTTTTACCGGATTATTTTTCTTCCTGTCTACCTTCCCTGCATGCATGTCTCGCTCCTGCCATTTCTGCTTCTCTGCTTTACCTCTGCATCCTTGTTAGGCCGCAATACTGTCTGCTTCCCAAACCTTTCTGCCTTACCCCTACCTCCCTTTCCTACCTGCCATACCCCTGCATTCCGTCCCCACCTTCCTGCCTGTCTGTCTGTCTGCCATACATCACCCTCCTCTGCCTACTTTAATGCCTCTCTGCTTCCTACTACCTCTCTACGTATAGCCTTTGCCTGCCATTCCTGCTTGCCTGCTCGACTGCTTTCCTCTTTCTCTCCCTACCCTCTCCTTGTCTATCCACCCTCCCTCCTCCCACATCTCTTATCTTTCCTTAGCCTGCCTTCCCTTGTACTTCCTTTCTTGCTCTCATACTTTACTTATCCCACTGCCCTCCCTGTTTCTCGTCCTTTATTTTTCCTGTCTCTCTCCCCTTCCATTTTGTCTCTAACTTTTCTTTTCCTGTCCCTGCGTTTCCTTTTTCTATCCCTCCCTTTCTTGTTTCTGTCAGTACCTTTCCTTTTCCTGTCTCTCTACCTTTCCTCTTCCTGCCTCTCTACCTCTCCATTTTCTTTCCTGTCTTTACCTTTCTTTTTTGTCTCTCTACCTTTCCTTTCCTTTCCTTTTTCTGTCTCTTTCCTCTTCCTGTCTCTGCCTTTCTTTTTTTTTCTCTATCTTTCCTTTTCCTGTCTCTTTACCCCTCCTTCTGCTGTCTCGCTGCCTTTCCTTTTTCCTGTCTCTTTACCTTACCTCTTTCTGCCTCTCTGCCTACCGTCCCTCCGTCGGCTTTATTCTTTGTTTCAGATCCCAGCCTCACTGTTCATCTTTGGGTCGTCCTTTTTCTCTCCCTCTCAGCTTTCTCTTTACCTCCTCCCCTGCCTGCCTGTCTCTCTGCCTTTCTCCTTTACAGATTTCTGCCTAGCTCACTGCGGTACCTCACCTGGTTTAATTTCATTCCTGCCTCTCGCTTGCGTTACTTCTTCCCTGCCTCGCACCCCACTTCCCTGCCTCACCCCCCCCCCCTCCTCCCTGCTTCACTCCTCCTTCCCTGCCTCATTCCCGTTCCCTGCTTCACCCCCCGTTCCCTGCTTCACCGCCCCTTCCCTGCCTCACCCCCTCTCCTCCCTGCTTCACCCCCTCACCTCCCTGCTTCACCCCTTCTGCCTCACCCACACCTTATTTCACCTCCCATTTTCCCTCCTTTCCCTTCCCTGCATCACCTTCCCTGCCTTCCCCTCCCCCTTTCTAACCCTTTCTCTGCCTCACCTTTTCCCTTCCTCCTCCTCCTCCTCCCTGTTTCACCTATCTTCTTGCTTCACCCCCACTCTAGTCCCGCCCTTCCCTGTTCTTACCTCATCCCTCCCTTTCTCATGCATTTTTCCCTCACCCTTACTCCCTGCTTCACCCCTACCCCACCTCGTAAATTCACTTGCATTTATTCTCACCTGCCTCACTCCTTCATTGTCTACTCTTTCTCAGTTTTACTCCTCCTGCCTCACTCTTTTTCTGCCTTTCGTATCTTCCTCCTTCTATTAACATCCTTCTCTCCTGTCATCTCTCCTACCAACCTGCAGAACCTACCTACCTACTTACCCATCTCCGTAGCTACCTACCTATCCCCTTACCCACCTACCTATCCCCTTAACTACCTACCTCCTTACCTACCTACCTACCACTAACTTCCATCCCGCCTTCCCCTCTTCTCTCCCTCACCTCCCCCAACAAATTCGGATTTGGTAGAATTTAATTTCCTTTCATCCTTTCCCATAAAATTTCCACAACAGTTTTTTCTACATTGTATGGTGATCCTTCTCTCTCTCTCTCTCTCTGTCTTTTTTTTTTTTAACTAGACTCTTGGACTGAAGGGACTTTTTTTTTTTTTTTTTAAGCGACGCAAAAGGCCTAGCAATTGCGATCCAGTCCTTTTCTGCTTATGTACTTATCTGTATATGTATGTTAACGAAATATCTCATGAATGCCTGATCCGAATGGCCTCAGACTTGGCATATATATTGCATGTGGGTCTGGGAAAAAAGGCGTCAAGTTTAGGGGTAGGTGGATCGGAGATAAGAGTAGGGTTTAAGTCGGAATCCTGGACGAAGAAAATCTCATGAATGTCTGATCTGAATTTAATGGACCTTGGCACATGTGGGACAGTGTGTGTGGGATGGAAAGACGTGATTAGAAATTAGTACAGGTTAGTTACAGCTCAAAAAACAAGATACAGATGAAAGCTCAAAGGCGATGCGTAACTTTGCACTCCTAATACTTATGATCTATAGTGATTTGCTTTGGATCCTATTTCTCTTAGCTTGCTCTTCGTGCTTTGCTGATTTCCAGTGGTTTTCCTACACTGCTGCCTTTCTCTGGTCTTCAGCTTTCTTTGATTTTCTTACTTACCTTCCTTTGCTATTTTTCTTCTTGCTGTGCTATTCTTTTTGCCTTGCTATTTTTAGTGCTTCCCTCTCTATTTTTTCTCATCTCGTGCTCTTCATTTTGCGTTGTTATCGATACTTCTCTCCTTCCTTTGCCCTTTTTTTTTTTTTTCAGGCCTTGTAATTTGACCTTCCTTTTTCCCTCACTTGTCTCCCTCCCTCCCTTCCTCTCTCCTTCCCTCCCTCGCTCACCTGCCTCACCTTTCTGACTCTCCCTGCCAGCTCTAATTACTCTTGTTATTTACCCTCCCTCCCTCCCTCCCTTTCTCTCTCTCTCTGTCTCTCTAGTTATCCATTCCTCCCTCCCTCCTTCTCTCCCATTATTCATTTATTTCTCCTCGTATCTGTCCCCTATTAGGTTCATCCATCCATCATCCTTCCTTCCTTCCTTCCTTCCTTCCATCCTTCCTTCCTTCCATCCTTCCATCCCTCTTTCCTCCCTTCCTTTCTTCCATCCTTCCATCCCTCCTTCCTCCCTTCCTTCCTTACTTCCTTCTTTCTCATGCATTACACTCTTTACCTCTGTTCCTTTTTTATTTCAACCAGCTGTTAGTAATTCTTTCCCTCCAACTCTGTCTCTTTTCTCCTGCCTCCATCTGTTTCTCCCTTCTCTCCTTCCCTCCCCTCCTCTCATTTCCTGTCCCTCCATCTTCCTCTGTCTCCTTCCCTTCCTACATCTGTCCCTCCCTCGTCCCTCCAAGTCTACCTCCCTTCTCCTTTTCCTCCATATCACTTTCCCCTCAACCTCCCTTCCTCTCTCTTTCTCTCTTCCTCTCCTTTTCTCTCTTCTATCCCTAAATCTAAGCCTCCTTCCCCCCTCCCTTCCTACTGCTCTCCCCCTCTCCCTCCCACCCTTTATCTCTGCCCCTTGCTTCCCCTCCATCTATCTCTGCCTCTCTCTTCATCCATCTCCTCCCTGACCGCGTCGCACCCTGCTTCCTGGCTGTATTCTTCTCTTCTATCTGTCCCTTTCTCCCCCTCCTTTTATTACCTGTCTACCACTGTTTTCCCCTATTTTGTATCTCCCTCCCTTACATCTGCTCCCTCTGTTCTCCTCTCCATCAGTCTACTCTCTCTTCCATCCCTCTTCCCCACCCATCCTTCACTCACTAAAGGTGCGTGGTTTCAGTGGCAGTGTGCTCAGGTGAATCGATAATTGGTTCACGAGACAAAAACAGAGTCGTAATCAGTGGAATCAGACTGGCGACGGCACAGTGAAGCGCCAAAGGTTCAGTGTTGAGTTTTTATCATCTCCTCCTACGAAGTTTGAGAAGGTATATATTCACTCCCTGTTTGTTGCTTGCCGGTCGATTCGGCAAACATGTTGATCAGTCCCGTATGTTTGTCTGTTTGTTTGTCTGCACTCTACAGGTCACAGTTTTGCGGCAGTCGTTCTGAAAAAAAATTCAGAAGGTAGATGTCCATAAACCCTGGAAACCTATTGTTTTTCATCAAAATCGGTCAGAGGCCCTGAGGCTGGGTGGGGGGTTGAATCCCTATCTATAACTTGGGGCAAATTTTCAAAAATTCACGTCTCCGTCAGTTCTGATCGGATCTGTATGAAATTTTATAGACACATAGAGGGTGGCATTGTCTTAATTCAGCACAATCTGATCCATCCGGCAAGCCCTCTGCCTATGGCTGTTTCATCTGTTTGCCCACAGAACATCGCAAAAAGTTATTGATGAATTTCAATGAAATTTTATGGATGTGTGTGTCATAGGCCTGGGAAGAATTGGTTAAATTTTGATGATGATCTGAGTTGTCAAGTATAGGAGTTGGCGGAGGTATCCGCTGAGTGCTCATAACGTGTTTCCTTTGTAATTCACTTTTTTGTTGAGGAACATAAATGATGTTAGTAGATGCTTGTATTGTGAATTATCCAAACTTACTATTAAAAAAAAAAAGTTAACAGCGAATATGCTGTTTGGACATGTGGAGAGGATGGAGAGTGAGAGACTGACGAGGATAATGTATGTGAGTGAGGTGGAGGGGGGGAGAGGGAGGGAGAGGCCAAGGATGAGATGGAGGGATGGAGTGGAGAGGTATATGAGAGAGGGGGGTGTGAGCTGGGAGCAGGGCAATGAAACGGTGGGGGACAGGGCGACATGGAGGAGATTTGTTTGTGGCCATTCCTTACGGGATTAAGGCGTCCGGCAATAGATGGATAGATAGATAAAATACGTGTATACAAAGGCAAGTGATTCCAAGGATTTTGATAATATTTCGTTCTAAATAAGGCATATATAGTTAAATATTGGCTAATGTTAAGTATTAATCATTGACAGTAAAAGTGGGTAGTTATTTATTGTGTGATTAGTATCCAACTCGGTATTTTATATCTAGGAATTATAATAAAAAAATGATGATACTGAACCAGCAGTGTGCAGCGGTTGTTTAAGAAATTAAACAACGTACAGTAATAGGAGTTGAATGCCTCACTTTGTATAATTCGCTACTGGTCACCATACATACAAGATAGGAATATGCTTGGAGGAGTACAGCGAAGGTTAATAAAAATGTTACTTACTGTAGACTTGGAAACAAATCACACGAGGAGCGTTTAGAACCAAAAATATTTAGCTGAATTAAACACTAACTATTTATGACCTTATTCTGTGCTTTAACAGTTTCAAAGGATAAGATTATAGCAGTTAATTAAATCTTTAAAACAGTTGAGTCGAGTTACGCCGGAGATAATAACTAAAATTTTTGTCAACCAGTCATATGAAACAAACTATTTTTTCATCAGTAGTGTTGCAAGTGTACGAAACAGATTGTCCTACGGTATTACAGACTGGTCTGTGTTCGCGTCGGGTAAGGAAGCTCCCTAACACCTTTTCCTAAGTGATTTATTTCCTTATTACAGCCAACTCTCCTCGTCTGTGTTACGTAAATTCGAACATTGCATCACGCTACATAGGTAACGTACAAAAGGATTTTAACCAGCGATGAAAAATCGCTAAGGAGAGGGTGTGTTAGGGAAGTTCCTTAATGGACGAGACTGCAGGCCTGTGACACATTATTAACATGTGGAGGTCACTTGGTTCAGGAGTTTGCCTCTGAACGTAGTATTAATTTGTTCATTGTCTCAGTGCATTCCACATAACTATGAACAATTTATGGACAATACACCCGCAGAGTAGCATCGTTTGACTCCGTGCCCCGCAGTGCTGGCTCAGGTAATAACTGCGTGGGGAACATTTTTGATTTGACCCCTAACAATAACCCTGCTTATTATGGGTGCACATGATTAGTATAGGTTCACTGATCACTGGGATACACAAGCTTCTTCGCCACACCAAGGGATTTTTTCTTCAGTGACAATGATCCCAGACAGGCCAAGAATGAGCAGATTATGTTTGCCTTTCATCCTTTTTATGACATTACTATTATTGTTTTACTCCTGTGCATGGTGATTCCTAGTGTTTCATGTGTGCCTTATCTGGTGGGACTGGTGGGTAGGGAGAGCCTTCCTTAGACTCAAAGAATAGATACACAAGTAATAGCCTTCCCTGTTACAAACCACCTCGAAGGGACTAATAGGTTGGTTACTGTTTGCTTTCCTCTCTACTCCTTTCTACGTTCATTCGGTACCTCCCCTCCCCTCCCCTCCCCTCCCCTCCTCTCCTCTCCTCTCCTCTCCTCTCCTCTCCTCTCCTCTCCTCTCCTCTCCTCTCCCGGACAGGACAGAGGCGGAAAGTGATCAGTGATTAATCGACCGAGGAGATTGATGGAGTGTTGTTCCTCCACCGCTCCCTCTCTCCCTCCACCTCTCTCCACTTCGACCTCTCCCCTCCCCCCTTCCTGCTCCATTTCGACCTCTCCCTCCCTCCTTCCTCCCTCTCCAATTTGACCTCTTACTCCACCCCAAACTCTCCTTCCTCTCTCTCTCTCTCTCTCTCTCTCTCTCCGTTTTCCTCTTTCTCTTTTTTTTTTCTCTTTAAACCTCCCTTTCTCCTCTCCCTCCCTTCCTCCTTAGATCCCCCTCATTTTCTTCTCGCTCTTCTTCCCTCCATTCCTCCCCTCTTCCCTTTCCTTCCTTCTTGCTTGCTTCTTCTCTTCCTACTTCTTTTTCTCTAGCACTCATTTACTTCCATTACCTTCCTCTCCTTCACATCCCATTTCCTCTTTCCATCACCTCCTCTTCTCTTGCATTTAGTATTCGCTCACTTCCACTCCTTTTCCTCCGCCCCTCCTTTCTCCCCTTCCCTCCTTTCTCTCTCTTCCTTCTCCCCACTATCCCTTCCTTCGTCCTCACTCTTTTTCTGTCTCATTCTTCCTCCTCCAATCCGATACTCCTTCCCCCACTTTCCTTCTTCATCCAGCGCACCCTCACTTCACTCATCCTTCATCTCCATCCCCCCTGCCCCTCCCCTTCCCCCTCCTTTCCCTCCTTCCCTCCGTGCCCCTCCCCCTTCTTTCCCTCCGTCCCTCCGTGCCCCTCCCCCTCCTTTCCCTCCTTCCATCCCTGCCCCTCCCCCTTCTTTCCCTCTGTCCCTCCGTGCCCCTCCCCCTCCTTTCTCTCCCTCCCTCCCTTCAGACGACCTTCTATGATCAATCACTAATGTTTTCTCTCACTTATTCACTCTCCCCCCCCCTCTCCCAACCCCTTCCTTTCACTCCCCCTCTCTTACATTTCCTTGTCTTCCTTCCTCACCTCATCTTTTTTTTATTATTATTATTCCCTTCTCCTCACTCTTTTCAGCCACACTTCTCCTTCCCTTTCTTTTCTTCTCTTTTCTTCCCACCTCCATGCCTGTCGCTCCCCCATCCCCCCAGCTTCAAGTTCTTTCCTCTCTTCCTTCTATGCCTCCTAGTTCCTCCTCATTTTCATCCTCTTCCTTCTTTTTGTGCCTTCAGTCTGGCTATGTTTTTTTTTTTTTTCTATTGCTCTTGCTGTTTACGGGGCAGGTGATTTCATTAAGGTAATATCACACGTACTGTAGGTGTTAATGAAGGTAATATCACACGTACTGTAGGTGTTAATGAAGGTAATATCACACGTACTGTAGGTGTTAATTAAGGGAATATTAAACGTACTGTAGGTGTTAATTAAGGGAATATTACACGTACTGTAGGTGTTAATGAAGGTAATATCACACGTACTGTAGGTGTTAATTAAGGGAATATCACACGTACTGTAGGTGTTAATGAAGATATCACGTGGACTGTGGGTGTTAATGAAGGTAATATCACACGTACTGTAGGTGTTAATGAAGATATCACGTGGACTGTGGGTGTTAATGAAGGTAATATCACACGTACTGTAGGTGTTAATGAAGGTAATATCACACGTACTGTAGGTGTTAATGAAGGTAATATCACACGTGCTCTAGGTGTTAATGAAGGTAATATTACACGTACTGTAGGTGTTAATGAAGGTAATATCACACGTACTGTAGGTGTTAATGAAGGTAATATCACGTACTGTAGGTGTTAATGAAGGTAATATCACGTACTGTAGGTGTTAATGAAGGTAATATTACAAGTACCGTAGGTGTTAATGAAGGTAATATCACGTGGACTGTGGGTGTTAATGAAGGTAATATCACACGTACTGTAGGTGTTAATGAAGGTAATATCACATGTACTGTAGGTGTTAATGAAGGTAATATCACACGTACTGTAGGTGTTAATGAAGGTAATATCACACGAACTCTGGGTGTTAATTAAGTCCCTCCCAGGCTGAAAAAAAAGTATAAGCTGAAGGTCACATGATCAATGAAAAGTGTGTCAGTGGAGTGAAGTGATTAAATCCCGCTCTCCTTTTTCCTGTCTCCCCTCCCACATTTCCCCTTCTTTTGTCCCCTTACCGTCCCATTATCTCTCTCTCTCTTCCCCTTACCCCTCTTCCCTCCTGTCACCCTACCTCTCCACCGTAATTCCATTCAACCCCTCCTCCCCTCACTATGCAAGTATTGGTTGAGGCTAGTGTGGTGGTGGGGTGAGAGGGGAAGGGTAAGAGGAAGGATGGGCGAGGGACAAGTGGATATTGAGCAGAATTGGGCCTGGTTGGGGTGGGCATTGGGTGAATTAGGCTAAGTGCATATTGATGAGTGGGAAATTGGAATGAAAATATTATGGTGACCAGTTGTTTTACTCGGTGTTCGGTGTTGTCGCCCACTGTCGACTCACCCATTGTAGAAGTCAAATCAGGTTACTCTACACTTAGTGGCAAGTGAAATGGTTTCCTATAATCTAGGAAGCCATTTACTTCGTTGGGTGGTAACCATGTAACCAGGTAACGCTTTGTGGTCTGGTGAGTTAAATTGCTCCAACCAAATGGGACCTTTAGTTTTTCACATCCGAGAGATGGTTGGAGTTTATTGTTAACAATTCTACTCAGGGGTTGGCGAGGCTGGTCACCCTGGCCGTATATGCAGGGGCCGAATATCCTAGTCCCGGGCCCCAACGCTACTGAGAAAGCAAAAAATAAGTGAATGATGGATGAAGGGATGGAGGAATGAAATGCATGCATGCATGCTGGTATTTTCAAGACAGTCGTAGACGTGTATGCATACATGCATCTTCATACATACTTATATACAAACATACGAATACGTACCGGGTACGTAGTCACACGTTCATACTAAAATATACATACACGAATTTTTGCATACAGACTCGGTCACATACGCTCTCCTTATAAACGTCCGTCCATCCATCCATCCATCCATTCATTCATTCATTCATTCACTCATTCATTCATTCATACATACATACATACATACATACATACATGCCCAGTATACACACACACACACACATACAGTTAATTGCTGATTTTATTAAACGATAAATTAGTGATCCCCAATAACTGTTCTTTATCTCCCACGGTTTATTATTACTATATCAATTAACATAAAATTGCCTTTAATGACTTTTGGCTCGGACTTAACCCCTCATTATTGCTTTTGGTTAATTAGTGTTTTCGGTCATTTGAGATCCCTTTGAGTTATATTTTACTAGTATTTTCTTTATTGTCTTTGCTGCTGTACCACATTCTCCTTGTTTGGAAATAGTCCCTTTATTTGTTATATTCACTGTTTTTATATTTATACCAGATAACTTATATTAATGACATTTTTTTTCATAATTTTACCATTTTACCTTATTTTTAAATCATTTTTTAAAATAGGTATTTCTTTATTTCGTCGAAAAATTCACTGTACTGCCATGTTGCCTGTTTCATAACATAATTTATGGCCATTAGGTCTCATAACCCCTTCAGCCCGACAACCTCATTATTCTTACTGTTTCCGGACGATTTTTTCAACTTAGGATACTTTTTTTTTTTTTTTTTTTAATTGGAAGGAACGGTTTGCTTGCTCCTGGCCTTAGGCTCCTTCTTCTTTGCATAAAAAAGAGCTAAAGATGCAGCTTAAACTATCCCATCCATTATATACCCAGTGGCTCCCTTAAGCTGAATAAAATCGTCTGGTTACTTTATTGTTAAGCCACAATAAGACGTCAGTGTATTGAAAGGATCGATTATTTTCATATTTAACTTGTAGGTGGTGTATTGAATGTGTGTGTGTGTGTGTGTGTGTGTGTGTGTGTGTGTGTGTGTGTGTGTGTGTGTGTACCACCTGGGGCAAAATACAACACCCCTTCCCTGTTCCCTTTTTCATAACTTGGTTATTCGAGTTCCCGAATGGAAAATTCTCTCTCTCTCTCTCTCTCTCTCTCTCTCTCTCTCTCTCTCTCTCTCTCTCTCTCTCTCTCTCCATACCACCATATTTCTTTTTCACTAATGTTTTTTGACTGAATGTTTTCCTCCTGCAGGTATGTGCTTTCGTTTAGTTAGCCCTTCGCCATTTTATGCTGTTTTTAATTTTGATGTATTTTGTACTTCAAAAAATCTTTACGGCTTAGCATCCGTATTCCAGGGTTTTTGTTTTTTGGCATTTTTCTCGAGTTTCATACCTTATTGATTTATATATATACGTATAGGAAGGTGTATATATATATATATATATATATATATATATATATATATATATATATATATATATATTGTGTGTGTGTGTGTATTAGTGATATTTTCTTTAGATAATTTGTTAAAATTATTTACATAGTTATCGATCTTTTTTTTTTTTGCCTACATTATTTCCATTGTATTTATCATTTTTTCCCATCTTCTTACATACATGTGGGATTCATTGCCCTTTTTGCTGTTTTTTTTTTTTTATAGAATTCAGAGTGGTATCCTTTCATTTCCCGGGCTTATATATTTTTATTGTTCCCTTGTTTCTTTCATTAGGTTATTGAAATTTTTTCTTTACGCATTTTGTGTGTGTGTGTGTGTGTGTGTGTGTGTGTGTGTGTGTGTGTGTGTGTGTGTGTGTGTCAGATGCTACACCCCTTCCCCGTTCTCTTTTCATAACTTGTTTTTTGACTTTTGAATGAAAAATATTTCAGTGCTCTCTCTCTCTCTCTCTCTCTCTCTCTCTCTCTCTCTCTCTCTCTCTCTCTCTCTCTCTCTCTCAGCACCATTTCTCATCGTTCCCTTTTCATTTCCCCATGTCTTTCCTTCATTTTTCTTCGCTCATTTTTCTCAATCATTCTCCGTCTCTAACTGTTCCCTTTCTCCCAGTTTCCACCATTTCTTTTCCTGTCCCTATTTTTCTTTCAATATTCCTTTCCTTCCTCTCTTCTGTTGTGTTTTTCTTTTCTTTTTTATCTTTGCTGTCTTTCCCTTTTCTTAATTTTCCTCCCTCCTTCTCATGTTTCCTCTTCTTTTTCCTTCTTGCTTGCCTTGTACCATCATTTTCTTCCCCACCCTCTTTCCTGTTTCTTTTCTTTCTCTGCTTCTTCACTCCTTGTTGTGTGTTCCATCTTTTTTGTCTTTTCCTGTCTATGCTCTCTCTCTCTCTCTCTCTCTCTCTCTCTCTCTCTCTCTCTCTCTCTCTCTCTCTCTCTCTCTCTCTCTCCCTCCCTCTCTCTCCAATATGTGCGTTTACAACAAGAGGATCATTTAAGCTTTTTTCCCCCATGACGTAGTAGTATAGTAACAATAATAATAATAATAATAATAATACGGTAGTAGTAATATTAAACTTAAATTTAGCGTCACCCATCATCTGTCGCTGTAAATCCCATGTCAGACAATCACCTCCCCTCCCCGTTAATCCGTTTCAGTAATCCCCACTCGGCTGTATTGCATCTTACTCGTCCTTAATCAGCCGACATTAATCCCTTTAGGTTCCCCCTCCCTTCATACGCTGATCCTCGTTTTCTTTTAGTTATTGTATTGTTTCATCGCTTTTATAATTACTGTTATTTGGTTTCATGTTTTTTATTGTTTCGTTTATTACCCTCCCCGGCCCGAAGGGGCTCGGGGACGGATATTGTTTTCACTCGTTTTGCCTGTTTGTCTGTCTGTCTGTCTGTTTGTCTGTCTGTAAACACCTTTATGCGAAACCTACTGGTGCGATTTTGACTAAAATTACAGGGATGATGGGCTATGACCTTCTTATTACCTGATTTAATTTTAAGCGAAATTGGGCCCAGGCCCAGGCTGTAGGCCCAAACATGTTAAAAAAAAAAAAAAAAGTGATAAAAATCGTTTTTTCGCCATAACTCCTTTCAAATTCGGCACACCGACATGAAATCAAAACCTAAACGTGCCTCTTTCAAATCTGCATCCTATAACATGCCACATTACATCAGGGGGGGTCATCTCAGTTAGCGGTAGGGGGCTCAGGGTCTTGTGAGTCGGGCTTATAATTTCAAATGGGCGTAAAATCGTCATTTTTCACCCGATTTATTCCAAATTTGATATGTAACATCTTTGACTATATATCCTGTTGTGTTTATACGTCAGCACTAAATGACTGCTGTGCCTTGGCACCGCGTCTTGGTTCGTTATGTTTTAGTGTCTTGAAATCATATAATAGAACAATTATCTTTCATTTTTATTTGTTTTGTTTTAATTTTTCAATGACTTATTACGCCCGTGTTCGCAAAGCTGGAGCGGGTGTTATGTTTTGATTGTGTGTGTGTGTGTGTGTGTGTGTGTGTGTGTGTGTGTGTGTGTGTGTGTGTGTGTGTGTACCTTTTCTCAGGGGGGTTCAGTTCGGACTCAAGCCCTCAGAATCCTCAGTACTTGAACCCCCGCGAGAGTCTCTGGTGGCTAAACACAGAGAGGCCTTTGATAGAGCCCCTTTGTTTGTCCATAATGCCGGGAACAGCCAGCCAGGAGTGAGCGAATAATTAAGGGAAGCGAATGAGAGTAATGAAACGGGAGTGGTGGGAGGCGGAGTGACTTTGAACCCCGCTTTCATTTTCTAGTGTATTGTTACGGAAATGATTCGGACATGTTAGGTACACAGAGACAAGGGGTGGATGGGGTTGGGAAGGTGTGGAGAGAGAGAGAGAGAGAGAGAGAGAAAGAGAGAGAGAGAGAGTGCAGGGAGTGAAAGAGGGTAGAGGTTGTGGAGAAGGGATAGGTGAAGGAAGAGGGAGATTATGGAAGTGAGAGTGAAAGAGGAGAGAGGGAGGTAGGAGGGGAAAGAATGTGGAATGAGAGAGAGTGGTTGGTAGACTTTATGTAATCATACTCAGGAATCGAATTTACAGAAAAATCGACTCCACGTGTTAATAAAATCTTTTATTTACTCCACGACAAAGCGGTTCGTAAGAGGATTTGTCAGTGGATATTGCTATTTATGTTTATTCATTATTCTTTATATTTGAATTATGACTAGCATTTTTAGTTTAATATTAATTTTACTTTTATTTACATGAGAGAAAGGGGTGTAAACTGGAAGCAGGGCAGTGAAATGGCGGGGGACCGGGCGACATGGAGGCGATTTGTTTGTGGCCACCCCATGCGGGATTAAGGCGTCTGGCAATAGACAGCTAGATAGACTTTTATTGATGTGTATGACAAAGAATTACCATTTTTGCTAGCAGGTATTTTTCATTGTTCTTTTTCCTGCATGATTTAACGGGAGTATTTTTTTTTTTCTTCTGTTTATTAGCTTTTCAGTCGTAAGGAAGGCCATTATTTTTGGATTCGTGATCATAGGAAATCCTTAACGATGCAAAATATATAATACTAATGATAAGATTTTTTTTTTTCTTTCAGAAACGTAATCTTTAGCAAACGCTTATATGCGATTCTATTTCTCATGGTATCGTAAAACTCGGACTGACTGGTACACGAGAGAGAGAGAGAGAGAGAGATTAAGGGCTAATGTGCTCTAACTCGTCTCTACATTTGTGTTGTCATTAAGCCACCAGTCGCTCACAACCTCCCTCCTCTCTCTCTCTCTCTCTCTCTCTCTCTCTCTCTCTCTCTCTCTCTTATTATTATTACTATTGATATCACTAACTTTCACCAACAGACACTGTAACGTCAGATTTTTATTTATATGTATATGTTTTTTGTAACTAATACCACATCCAACCCGGATCTTACCTTGGCAAACTTTTTCCGACATGAAAAATATTGGGCTGGCTTCAGTTACACGAAGTTGAGAGAGAGAGAGAGAGAGAGAGAGAGAGAGAGAGAGAGAGAGAGAGAGAGAGAGAATTTTTATACGAGTATTCGCTCGTCTGGTTATTTCCATCTCATTAACCGACCAATATATTCTGCTCTATTTGGTCTCTCTCTTCCGCGTCTCTCTTCCGCATCTCTTTTCCGCGTCTCTCTTTCGCGTCTCTCAACCTCGTCTCTCTTCCGCGTCTCTCTTCCGCGTCTCTCAACCTTGTCTCTCTTCCGCGTCTCTCAACCGCGTCTCTTTTCCGCCTTCGTCTGTCTGTGTCTCCCTGTGTGTATATATGTATGTTTGTTTTGTGTGTCGGTGTGTGTGTATGCTGTCTGTATGTATAGTTTGTCTCTCTGCCCATGTACAGTATGCATGGATGGATGGATGAATGGATGTATAAACCTATTGATCTCTCCCTACCCACCCACACTTTTATCTACTTGTAGCCGTGTATCTATCTACCTCCAAATTACCTTGTTCACCTGTATAGAACCTCAGGTCGTCTGTCGAACATACCTGTAATAAGAGAGCAGCAATATTAACGACCAGGTAGTTTGAAGGTGAATAAAGTGACGATGATAAGATATGAATGAGGGAATTTCTCTCTCTCTCTCTCTCCACAGAGGAATATCTTAAAACTTAAATAACACTTCATTAACTCAAACGCTGTACGAATTTCCTCCACCTACGAACTCTGTCACGCTCCCGTGCTCTTAGAAGGCTCCCTAGCACTCCATATTTTTTTTTTTTGCTATCTCCTTTATTGTTATTTTTTTTTTTTTTTTGCAATCTCCCCATTACTATGCGTTTTTTTGCGATCTCTCCATTTTTGTGCCATTTTTTGCAATCTCCATTATCATCCTCTTTTTGCGATCTCTCCATTACTATACTTCTCTTGCGATCTCTCCATTACTCTTTTTACGATCTCACCATTACTATACTCTTTTTGCGATCTCTCCATTACTATACTCTTTTTACGATCTCACCATTACTATACTCTTTTTACGATCTCTCCATAACTCTTTTTACGATCTCACCATTACTATACTCCTTTTACGATCTCAGCATTACTCTTTTTGCAATTTTTCCATTATTATACTCTTTTTGCGATCTCTCTTACTATACTCTTTTTGTGATCTCTCCATTACTCTTTTTTTGTGATCTTTTCATTACGATACTCTATTTGCGATCTCTCCATTACGATACTCTTTGCGATCTCTCCATTACTCGTTTTACGATCTCACCATTACTATACTCTTTTTACGATCTCTCCATTACTATACTGTACTCTTGTTACGATAACCTGGCCTAAAACTGACATCCCTCCATCTTGCCTGCTCGGTTGTAGCATGAGAATACGATGCTAGTCACGAAGAAGTGCTACGGAAACGATTTTGAGCTGCAGTATTGTGTTTTTGTGTTAGGGAGTTACGCGGAATAACCTGTAAAAAGACATAATTCTGGGTCAAGTTGGCGTGAAAGATCTATAGTTGTATAATTATGGAGTATTTGAGAGAATTTATGGATCATGAAGGCGTCTGTTTCCAGCACCACCATTAAAATTAAAGGGCTGTAATTAACCTGCATGAGGAAGTTAAGGTGTAATAGGTAAAGTCAGTTGCAAAGGAAGAGGAGAATACACAGACATATGCACAACCCTACCTTTCGTTATCTACCTGTACATCTTCCCGCATCTTTCTAAAATCATCAGCATCACCACCCTCGTCTCGTTAACCCCCCATTCAGAAGAACCCCCTCGTTAACCCCCCATCAGACGCACCCCCTTCGATAACCCCTCCCTTCTTTCTCAGCACTTCTATTTGATGCCCCATTCTGTCCCTTAACCATTGTCACTCTCAAACCACTCCTGCCTCCCTCTCAAACCTCCACCATTGTCCTCTTGTTACACACCCTTCCCCCGTTAACATCACCCCCATTAACGACTATCCTCATTAACCACGTCTCCCTCTTTAACCACCCTCTTCCTCGTTAAGCACCATCCCCCTCGTTACCCATTCCCCCATCTCAGACTACAACATTCTGCTCTTGTTACCCCCTCTTTATCCCTCACTTTAATATACTCTCTCTCAAACCACCCCATCCTCGTCAGCCACCCCCCTCGTTAACCACCACCTCCCTCTTTAACCACCTCCCTCGTTAACCCCCCTCGTTAAAACTTGCTGCCAGTCCCCACTACCAGCACGCCCCAGACTGTGAGCGAAGTTTCCTTGTCGATAAATATATGGACGACACACGCGGAATTATTCATGTTTAGTTGCTTAGTCTCTGCTTTACTTTAGTCCTCCTCTATTTTCTTTGATGACTTTTTGCGTCTTATTTATCGTCGTATGTTTACTTCACCTGCGGTTTTGTTTCTGCCTGGTCTTATATTTTATTTATTTAGTTTTGCTTATCTTGCTTTGTCTGAGGTATTTTTGCCGCTTAATTTTTACATTTGATCTGCCTCTGTTATCCTTGTCTTCTATTTTTCTTAATCAGACTGCTTTATTTTCTTTATTTGGCTTCTCATCCACCACCACGGCCCAGATGTAAGAGCAAAGTTTCCTTGTTGATAAATTTACAGACAACACACATAATAATTGATAGTTTGTTGCTCCTGTGTTTTATTTTAGTCTTACCTTTATTATATTCTTTACTTTTTATTCGCGTGATTTATATATTTATTTTAGCACGGACATAATTTCCTGTTTTCATATTTATCTTTATGAATGAACTTATTTTCATCTGCGTATCTGTTCAGTGATTGTATTTTTTTTTTCTTACTTTCATTATTTCTTATACTGTTTTGATTTTGTAGTTCGCAGAGTTGTTCAGGTGGAAAAATGTCTTAAATTGTCTTGGTTTCGCAGTCCCAAAAGTTGTTCAGGTGGAAAAATGTCATAATTTGTCTTGATTTCACAGTGCCGAGAGTTGTTCAGATGGAAAAATTCTATCCACATGTTGAAAAGTGTTTATTCCGAAGATAAAACACTTTCGGCCCGCCTTGAACTCTTCGTTATGTCAGTTTTTGCATTTTTCTGTTTAGTCTCTCTGCTTTATTTTGCACTTCTCTTGTGTCCTTGTCTTTCTCCTCCCACCAACTCCATCACGCCCCAGACTGTAAGAGCGAAGTTCCCCTGTCGATAAATGCAGGGCGAAATAGCGCTTCACTTGACACTCGTGTGGCAGTATCTTACGTGTTGTGGAGACTGTTCAGTCAGCTGGTGTGGGCGTGGTTGTGGCAGTGGGAGTAGGAAATGAATAAATGTAGGATAGATACTGATAACAGAAGCCGAACCGTTCTCACAACACACTAGATACCGCCGCCAGGAGTTGTTATGGAACATTATATGGGCAACACACATGTATAATTGATGTCGAGTTGCTTCGTGTCTTTTGTTTTAGTCTACCTTTTATTATCTTCTTTTCTGTTCGTTTCTCATTGGTAATCTTAATAATTTCTCTGTTTATCGATTATTATAAGATTATGAACAGAAATTTAGGGTTAATCGCTTCCTTCCTTTGTTTAGTTTACCATTTAATACGGGTTATTGAGCTTCCTTTTGCCATTATTATCATTATTTTTTTTTCTGTGTTTATATGTCTCTTCATCCTTTAACTCGGTCGTACGGTGTTAATATGTTGCCTTTATTTTTTCATTAATTGTCGTGCCGTGTCTACTATATTCCCCAGTAATATTTAGTTTCCTACCCCCTTTGTCTCTACCGTAATTTCTTTTCTGATTTTTCCTCCCATTTTTCTCTGTTTGCTTTCCACCACTTGTCTTCTGTCTCCCTCTCCCACTTTCCTTCATCCTTCAGCTTTGTCTTGACTGTTTACTTTCCACTACTTCTCTGTGCCTTCCTCCTACTTTCCTTTGCCCTTCGGCTTTGTCTTCTTTGTTTGCCTTCCACCACTTATCTTCTGTGTCTTCCTCCCAGTTTCCTTCGTCCGTCAGCCTTGTCTTCTCTATTTTTCTTCCGCCACCAGACTGGGAGAGCCAAGTTCCCCCGCCGATAAATATATGGACGACACGCCGAATATTAATGCCTGGTCTCTCCTTTGTTTTAGTCTGCCCTCTGTCTTTAATTTCTCTTGTCCATCTTTTCGTCTTTGTGTGTGTGTGTGTGTGTGTGTGTGTGTGTGTCTTCTTTATATGCAGCTTTAATAATCTCACTCCATCATTTATTTGCGTCTGTTTTTTTTTTTTTTTTCCATTTTAGACTTCTTAAAAGTTGTTGTTCTGTATTTTCTTTCGCTCATCGTCTTTACTTATTCTTTCTTAATCTGTGTGTGTGTGTGTGTGTGTGTGTGTGTGTGTGTGTGTGTGTGTGTGTGTGTGTGTGTGTGTGTGTGTGTGTGTGTGTGTGTGTGTGTGTCCCATTTCAACTATATGTATGGTGAAAACAAGCCGTATAATTAAAGCTCGTCTCTCTTGTTTTCAGACCCTTGCTTATTTCTCCCTTTTAATTAAACCTTTGTCTTGAGAAACCAGGTATATGAGAACGAAGCTTGCTCATTTTCTCATTACTTCCTATATTATACTTATTATACTTCCATTATTATTCATACTCCATTTTCTTTTTTTCTTTTTTTTTTATAATAGGCTACTCCATTACTTTTTTTTATTATAGTTACTCCAGTTTCTTTTTCTTCATTTTTTATAATTCCATTATTTTCTATTGTACTTTTTTTTTCTTGTTTTATATACTCCATTATTTTTTTTATTATACTCCATTTTCTTTTTCTTACTGTTTTATTATAGTACTTCATTATTTTTTTATTATACTCTATTTTCTTTATCTTACCGGGTACTGTTTTTTTGATACACCATTATTTTATTTTTTATTTTACTCCATTTTCATTTTCTTACTTTTTTTTATTATTTTAGACTCCATTTTCTTGTTTTATTATAGTTCTCCATTTTTATTGTCAGTTTCTTCTTACTGTTTTTTTTTTTTTTTTTTTATTATAGAAAAAGATTTGCATTAAATCTTCGGCACGCCCATACCAGCCAGCTTACAACCCTCTATTCTTGTCTTGCCACTCCACCCACCACATCAGATCCACCCTCTCTTCTCCACCCACTCCACCCACCGTATCAGATCCACCCTCTCCTCCACCCACTCCACCTCACCCCTCACTCTCCACCCATTCCACCCACCACATCAAATCCTCTTTCACCCTTTCCTCTTTACCCACCACATCAGACCCTGCTCCACCCTCTCACCTCCACCCACTGCACCCACCACATCAGATCCACCCTCTTACCTCCACCCACTGCACCCACCACATCACATCCTGCTCCACCCTCTCACCTCCACCCACTGCACCCACGACATCAGATCCACCCTCTCACCTCCACCCACTGCACCCACCACATCACATCTTCCTCCTCCTCTTCCTCCTCCTCCTCCTCCTCAGACACACTCGCCTAACAGTAGAAGTTTTAATAATGTCAAAAACCTCTTGTCTCATGTCTTGGAGCGGTGAAGGAGGGAAGGAAGGAAGGAAGGAAATAGGAAAGAAGGAAGAAAGGAAGGAAGGAAGGAAGGAAATAGGAAAGAAGGAAGGAAGGAAGGAAGGAAATAGTAGGAAGGAAAGAAGGAAATAGGAAGTAAGGATTTGGGGAGGGAGAGGGGAAGGTACGGAGGAAAGGAGAGGGGAATGGGGAGGGAGGGAAGGGGGAGGAGAAATGAAGGATATGAAGGACAAGAAAACAGAAATATAATTGAGTAAATAAAGGAAGGAAGTATAAGAAATATAAAAAATGAAAAATATCAGTAAAGGAAAAGGAGTAAAGGAGGGAGGACAAGTAAAAAAGGAGGAAAAAGGACAAAGAAGGATGAAGGCAAGACAAGAATAAGAAAAGGTGGAAGGAGGAAGGAATCGCCAATAAATATGCAAAGAATAAAGGAAGAAAAAGGTAAAGAAAAATGGGTGGAAGGAGGATAAAGAAGTGGAGACAAATAGGAAGGAAAGAAAAGAGGATGAGAAAGAGTAGGAGGAAATGGACTCAGAGAGAGAGAGAGAGAGAGAGAGAGAGAGAGAGATTACTTGTCGTAATCTATTTTTGCTCTCTCTCTCTCTCTCTCTCTCTCTCTCTCTCTCTCACACACACACACACACACACACACACACACACACACACACACACACACACACACACACACACACACACACACACACACACACACACACACATGACAAATTCAGCATGCAATTGGCTGGGTTGAAAGTTGAACATGCGGCCGTGATTTGAAAACTTCCCCACCACCACCAGCTTCATCATGACGGGAGTTTGAGATATGTATATTTTAAGGTATTTATTTATTTATCTATTTAGCTGTTTATTTATGTTAATATTTAGCTATTTACTTATTTATTTAACTATTTATTTCCCCACCACCACCAGCTTCATCATGGCGGGAGTTTGATCTAGATATTTTTAGGTATTTATTTAGCTATTTATTTCTGTATTTATTCAGCTATTTATTTGTTTAACTATTTATTTTCTCACCACCACCACCACCGCTCGCTTCATCATAGCGGGAGTTTTATATTTATTAAGGTACTTTTATTTTTATTTATGTATTTATTATTTTTAGGTAGGGAATGTGCTTGTTTTATCTTTGCTTTTTGTATTTATGTATTTATTTATTTAGCTGTTTATTGATTTATTATTTAAGGTAGGTTTTTGTGTTTTTTTTTTCTTTGCTGTTTTTTTGGTCCTTGTTTTCGTTTCCCGTGTTTTTCATTTGTTTCTTTTTTTTGTCGGTTTTGTATTATCTTTCATTCCTTCCCTTCCTCACTTCCTTTCTTTCGTGTTGGTGATTGTCATTTCTTTCTTGTTTCTTCTTTGTTTCGCTTCCCTTTTTTGGTCTTTTTTGTCTCCGTGTCTTCATTCGTTTCCTCATTTCCTTTCTTACTTTCCCTTCTCTTCCTTCTCCTTTCCCTTCCCTTCCCTTCCTTTTCTGTATTTTCCATCTTTCCTCCTCCTCTCCCCACCCTTCTGATCCCTCAACTTTAATTTCCTCCTTTTTCCTCTCCCACTGGTGTCTTCATGACGAGGCCAGTTGAATTTTATTATTATTATTTGTTATTATTATTATTATTGTTATTATTATTGTGGATTATTAGCTGTATTCTTCGCTTTTCTGATTTCCTATTGCTTTTCTGCGTACTGTATCTTTTTCTCTTCCTTTCTTGTTTTTTTCCATGTCTTTTTTTCGTTTCTGTGATCTTTTAATTTCTCTCCTTTTCAGATTTCCAAATTTCGTCTACTTTCATCTTTTCCCGTCTCTGCTGCCACTTGCTTCATTACGCCATTTTATCTATATCTATCTCTATCTATGTGTGTGTGTGTGTGTCTGTCTGTCTGTCTATCTATCTGTATATCTATGTATCTATATATTTTTTTTCCTCCAAGTATGGTGTTCTTATTTTTTCTTTTCTTCTCCTTTCATGTTTCTTCTATCGTCTTCCAATCCTCCTCTCTCTCTCTCTCTCTCTCTCTCTCTCTCTCTCTCTCTCTCTCTCTCTCTCTCTCTCTCTCTCTCTCTCTCTCTCTCTCTCTCTCTTTCTCTCTCTCTCTCTCTCTCTCTCTCTCTCTCTCTCTCTCTCTCTCTCTCTCTGTCAAGTGCTTGTTTACATATTTCGACTCCAGAGTATTTTCTTCTATTTTCATTTTCTTTCTCTTTCAGAATTCCCAGTTCACTTTTGAATGCCTTTATTTCTGCCTGTTTTTTTCCCATCACTCTATAAAATCACGTACTCTATACTTCCTTTATTCCATACTTAGGATGCTTACTCCATCATACTCCACACGAAATATAATCCGTATTTTGTATATTTCAAGCCACTTATACTCACATAGCATATACTTTCCCAGTAACACAATATACTCATTATATACTTCATACCCCACCATTATACCAGACTAGTATACCACTTTTTTAGTATCACCCCGTATATGCAACACTAGATATACCTCCACAGTACCTCATCATACACCCCTACACCATGTATACCCCACAGTGTGTATACCAGGCGTCATATGTACGTAGAGTATGCTGCTGCGCCACACCATGCATTATTTAGTGATTTCATCCCACTGACAAGCCGGCGGGAGGAGGCTGGGATTGGAGGAGGAGAGGAGAGGAGGGGAGAAGAGAAGGGAGGAGAGGAGAGGGAAGGAAAGGAGGATAGTGGGAGTAGAGAGAGAGAGAGAGAGAGGCGTTGGTGGGAGGGAAGTGGGGGAACGGAAGGAGGGAAGAAGAGGGAAAAGGATTGATAGGAGAGACGTCGGAACTGAGTGTGAGAGTCAGGAAAAGAGAGAAGGAGTTGAGGAGAAGAAAGAGGAAGAAAGATTGATGGGAAGGGGGTGGAAGAGAATGTAAGGAAGAAACATAGCCGTAGTAGGAGGGAGGAAGTTAGGGATTAGAGGAGTTAGCATTAGTTATGGAGTTAAAATTGAAGTTAGATGTGGAGTTAGATACAGAGTTCTTTATTATCTTCATTGCACGACGTCGCCCCTTATCCTTAATAAATTGTCTAGTAAAAGCGAGAATAAATCGGTGAAATGAAGGGGTTAAAGGACTGGAAATAGCCGTCCATTAACCTCTCCCTTGTCGCCTCTCCTTTATTGCTTTATTCCTGCTAATGCCTTCGATTTTATTGAGCTGAGTGAGCAATAGGAGACTTAGTTTTAAAAAGGGGTTGCAGATTTTCTCTTTCATTTTTTTTATTATCTCTGTTACAGGTATTTATTATTTTAGGTGTGCTTTATTAGATTTATGTTTAATTTTGTAGGCCATGAAAGCAGTCTCGAAATACAGTGAAGTAGCGGTGTGTTATTACGGAGAAGATTACTGATATTCGACGGGCCATTGAAACAGTGAATGAATTAACTGGATATTTCTCTCTCTCTCTCTCTCTGGTATCCGTTCAGTTTTATTTCTCTTATAAGAAATTACTTCTTAATATTCCTTATTTAAAACGCTTCCCTAATTACCTTTTTCTTTTCTTTTTCAGGTAATAATGACGGGGTAATGACGGCAAATGAGGTATCTGTCAATCACCCGTATCATAAGTGTCTACCTTTGTGATTACACCTGTCACTAATCACTTCCAGTATGTGAGAGCCTACATTTCCATTTCCACCTGTCCGTTAAGTCTTCACTCCTTTACTGATGACATTTCTCTCAACACCTGCCACTTTCACCTGTCATTAATTCACTCAGTATACCTGTCATTTTAGTTACTTGGTTTGCATCTGTTTTTCTCCTGTCTGTAATGCCTTCTCATTTTTGCTGATGGCATATTTGGGTTTCAGCACCTGTCACTTTTACCTGTCTGTCATTTATTCTCTCATTATACCTGTTGTTTTATATTCTTTGTTGTTATTGCATTTGTTTTTCTCCCGTTTGTTATTCCTTCTCACCTTGACTGATGATTTATTACACTCAACACCTGTCACTTTTACCTGTCTTCCACTAATTTTCTCAATATACCTGTTGTTTTTTCGTCTTGGTTTTTACTGCATCTGTTTTCCGTCTATTATACTTTCTTCCCCCTGCTGATTTTTTTTTTTTTTTTTTTTTTTTTACTCATGTCATTTCTACCTACCTGGCTTTCATGTTATTGTCGATGTTCATGTCCCAGGTTCATATGAACAGAAACACCGTGGACTGCAGGCCAAAGTTCCCCCTCTCTCCTGCAGTCCATCATCCTCCTTTCGGGAAATAAGTAAGTTGAGGGACGTTTATATACCCGGGCAGCTCCACCACCCTATGATATCGGTGCCACCACATGAAGGCGTCTCTCTCCAGCACTCTGGCTGTCATCAGTTTTGTTAGCTATGAAATCAGTCTTAGGGAACATTTTATACCCGTGTTTCGTCTCTCAGGATTCCATTACTTTTGTCCTTATTACCTGTCTGTTAAATCTTGTCACCTTTCCTGGTATCTTCTTTATGCTCTTCTAACACCGGTCTTTTTACCTGTCTGGCTGTCATTGTGCCTGTTATTACACTTGTTTATTTCACTTGTCTAGGTGTCATTGTGCCTGTTATTACACCTGTTTATTTCACATGTCTCCTGACATTGCTTTTGTTATTACACATGTTGATTTCACATGTCTGGCTGTCATTGCGTCATTATTACACCTGTTTATTTCACTTGTCTGTCTATCAATTTCGTCTTATTACACCTCTCCAAACAGGTCTTATACTAATGACTCTTATTAACCTCTCCCATCTGATCGTTTGCCTGTTTAGAAGTCATTGCGTCTGTTATTAGACTCGTCTAGCTTCTTACCTCTATTATTACCTTATCTGACTATCGCTTCATACATTATTACACCTGCCCTTATGTTAGCAGTTATGCCTGTCTTTATACGTGTCTCACCTGCCTTTCTACTTATTACCCTCTCACCTGGCCTTACATGACACGTTGCACTTGTCTAATCGTCCGTTCCACCTGTCTGTATTACCTTCCTGCTTACTCCCTTTCTGCCTTTATACAAATTATACTCGTTCTTCCACACTGTCATTACTGTATACCTTACGCTAATTACACCTGTCCATTAACGTCCCATTCGCCTGCCACACATGTCCCACCAGTCTATCCTTATCTTATTACATGTCCTTCCACCTTCTGGCACACCTGTACTTACATTGAATATTAATTTCATATTCTTCAAATCACACTTGTCTGTCTATCCATGCTCTATTTACATCTATGCATCCACCTTCCAAAACATCTGTCTAACCGTTCCTATCATGATTTCACCTGTTTCTTTTCTTTACACATGCTGTTACACCTATCCCTACACCTAACACTAATTGCATCTGTCATTCAGTCATCCATTGCATATACTGTATCTTACCTTCCATTAAGATATTTATCCTACCTTATTCCTGCTAGCTAATACACCTTTCCCCTATAGCAGTACTTGTATTTACCTTCCATTACACCCTCACTGCTAAATATTGTACCACCTCTACTACCTGTCCTTACACTAATTACACGTGTCTTTGCACCTGTCCTACACCCCAGACATCTCGAGGCCATGATGACACTGCAGATTCCATGGGCATCACTGAAGAATGGTAGTGTGAATTATTGCTCTCCTACCCCGCTGTTCCTTCACATGGACTGATATT
>NC_137020.1:25683962-25736462 GCF_032717465.1 Coenobita brevimanus
GAACGTGAACCCAGTGAATTGTTGTCCTCCTCCTTCAGTCCACTATCCTCGTTTCAGAAGATAGGGAAGTTATTGAGGGATGCTTGTATAACCAGGCAGTGGAGTCGTCTGGTTATATGTGTGCCACTACATGAAGGCGTCCCTCTTTACCAGCGATATAGTAAAACATACGTCAGTATAGTAAAGTGGAAAAAAAAATAACATAAACGGTGTAGATAATTTTCCTATCTTTCCATAGTAGAGAATAGAAATAAATAAATAAATAAGTAAAGATACCCAATTATTTATTCTGGTTAAAAGCTAGACTTCCCCCTTTAAAATCCGGGCCGGTATATCTAGTAATTAATATAGCATTAAATTAATATATATAGCATTTTTCTATATTAACATTATATGGCCCCGTAAAGGACTGGGAGATTATAGTCGTAACCGTGGCACCCCCGAGACCAATTATAGACCTTAAAACTCCCGTACATAGAGTCCATAATGATTAATAGCATTTTTTTTTTTCAGATTATGGTTGGCATTGTTAGAAAAATGTTTGTGGAAATTGATTAAAAAAAAAAATTGTAGTCAGCTTTCCTCCTCCTCCTCCTCCTCCTCCTCCTCCTCCTCCTCCTTCGTCGTCTTCACAACTTAATGATTTTTTTTTCAATGCCATTTTTTTTTTAATTCTCGCAAACACCAGACAGATGTACTGTAGTCAGAATAAGTTAGACTGTCGAGTTAGGGGGTTGGATATCGCCTTTATTTTGACTCTTCTGCTCCAACCTGAATGAAATCGTCTGGGGGTAGGAAAACTAAATAATAATAATAATAATAATAATATAAATAATAATAATGATAAAGAAAATACCGTAGTTTAGGGTTTAATCTTAAATTTGTTGTTATATTTTAGCATCAGGAATTTATTTTTTTTTTTTATGTTTTTATTTTGCTAGTTTTCTTTGGTGAATTTTCTTATTTTCTCGAGATCACCAGCAGACGATTTTATTCAGGCCGGATGCGACCTGTAATAGGGTAATGAGTTAAGGAAGGTCATATCTAAATCCCCCAATTCGAAATTGACCCCTGCTCGAAATTCCCCCCCTCCCCACAGTTCGAAATCCCCCTTCAGTACGAAATCCCCCTCCCTCAGTTCGAAATCCCCCCACAGTACGAAATCCTCCCCCACAGTTCGAAATCTCCCTTCATCAGTTCGAAATTCCCCCCACAGTTCGAAATCCTCCCTCAGTTCGAAATCCTCCCCCACAGTACGAAATCCCCCCTCATCAGTTCGAAATCCCCCCCTCAGTTCGAAATCCCCCCTCCAAAAAAAAATAATAATAATGTCTTCTGCAGATATCATGGATTTCCTTTAAAAATAAATAAATAAATTAATTAATAAATAAATCTTAGTCAAGGGATTTATGTGAAACGTGATTAGATTTCAAGATCTCTGGATTTTTTTTTTCTCTCTGGATTTTTTTTGTAATATTCTCAGATTCAGTATATTTCAAGGACTTAGTCTGGCATTATAGATTTACCTCATTATTTTCCGATTTCGCTTTATTTTTTTTCATTAATCTTTAGGAAAAATAGTACTGGAATTTAGAGGCTGTATGAAATTTTATGGTTTTAAAGATTCTCTCTCTCTCTCTCTCTCTCTCTCTCTCTCTCTCTCTCTCTCTCTCTCTCTCTCTCTCTCTCCTTTCCCCACGCGATAAAACTCCATCCTTTCTTGGCTCTGTCGTTTTAAGAGATTAAGGGAGAGAAAAGAAAGATGGGGAGGGAATGAAAAAAGAGAGCGAGTGAGTGAGTGGGTCTGGTAATTAAATATAAATCCATCCTTTCGAAGTCTTGAGACGAGAGAGAGAGAGAGAGAGAGAGAGAGAGAGAGAGAGAGAGAGACAGCAGGGAAAAGGGAAGAGGAGAAAGACTGAATTTAGAGAGAGAGGAGGGGGGGACCGTGTAGAAGAGAAAAAGAACTTATTTTATGAGAGAGAGAGAGAGAGAGAGAGAGAGAGAGCAGAGAAAAGGGAAGAGGAGAAAGACTGAATTTAGAGAGAAAGAGGAGGGGGAGGATTATGTGAGAGAGAGAGAGAGAAAGAGAGAGAGAGAGAGAGGGGGGGGGCAGACGAGACGAGACGAGACGCGTGAGATAAAATCAAGAGAATCAGGTAATTAGAGATAGTTTGTGATTCAGCAGAGGCAATCAACTAATGCAATCGTTTAATTATTGAGAAATGGTTGGCTGCTCTATTGGCTTCATTTCTTAAAGACAGGGTTTGGGAGAATGGAGGAGACAGTCTCTCTCTCTCTCTCTCTCTCTCTCTCTCTCTCTCTCTCTCTCTCTCTCTCTCTCTCTCTCTCTCTCTCTCTCAATTTGCCTGTGTTATTTGACGTTTTATTCATATGGTTCGAGAGTGGAGGTGTTGCTTTTATTATTATTATTATTATTATTATTAATTATTATTATCATTATTATTTTAATGGTAGGTGGGGGCACTCACCATCCACTCACTTGATACAGTGTTGCCCTCGGATGACCGCCCTTTCCTCTCTTGCTTCCTTCCTTTCTTACCGCGTCTGTCTTTCTTTCCTTTATGCTTTCCTCTTCTTTCTGTCTATGGGTGACTACAGTGAGTGACAAGCCAAATGGTTTCCTGTACACCAAGAAACCATTCACTATGCTGAGTGGTAACCATATAACCAAATTATGGCGCCTGGTGGTTTAGTGGGTAATTAAGGCGCTCCGGTTGGATTGAACCTGGGCAGGTTTATATCCAAGGGGTGGTTGGGGTTTATTGCTCACGTAATGCCACTGAAGGATATGTGAGCAGGTCGCGCTCATCTTAAATGTCAGGACCAACCTGCCTAGCCGTGGGCTCCTACGCTACTCCTGGGGCAACACAGGATTGGATGATGAATGAATGAATGAAATTATATTATTGTTTTTCTTGTAACCAACATTGTCTTTGTTCCTTCAGCTACGTCGTTTATTTTTTTTAATCTTTTATCTGTTCTAGCTTTATCCCCCACTTTTTAAAGCATAGTTTGGCGAAAGGAGGAGTAGGATTAAGATTTCGTTTACTAGGCGAAACAAGAGGCGTGACAAAATTTCGCTTCCTACTTTCTTCGTCCTTCCTGCGGAACGAGATCATACCTACGAAGAGGAGTTGATTTTATTTACTTGTGTGTGTGTGTGTGTGTGTGTGTGTGTGTGTGTGTGTGTGTGTGTGAATGTAGGAGATGCGGTGGCTCAGTGGGTAGAGTGATTGCCGTTCAGTCTGCGTGTATTCAGTGTCAGGGGATCGAGACAAACTTGTTTAAGACGACTTAATTGGGTGCCGGTAGTATGTTCTTGCATATTCTTTGTCGTTTCATATATAATTTCCTTTTTTATATTTTGCACATGTTTGCACTTTGACACACACACACACACACACACACACACACACACACACACACACACACACACACACACACACACACACACACACACACACACACACACAGAGCTGAACATAGCCTCCCCAACACATAGCTAAGATTTCGCATGCATCACCCTTCACACAAACACCCTTTCCCTATTCGTCCTTCGCCAGCATGAGAAAAGGTTTGTCTGGCTGTCAGTCTCCTTAGTTCTACAGCAGATTTAATATGGACTAATTCAGATACAAGTACGTAACATCCCCTACATTTTTTTGTCTTTCTTGATACCCTTACACAGTCCATTTTTTTTATATCATACCGTATCTGTTTAACTGTTATTTTTTTTTTTTTTTTTACCTTTAATTACATCTCCTGTGGGTAATTTTTGCGTTAGGTAATCGCCCAAATGGACAGGTATCAGATCCAGGTCATTACAGCGGTCATTATTTTTCCCACGTGCCTTTTTTAAACGTCTTTGCTTAATTAGGTGAGTAAGTGGTGGAGGAATGAGGGGAAAGGGAAGAAGGGGAAAGAGATGAGAAAAAGGTCGAGGGAAAAGAGATGAGAAAAAGGTCGAGGGAAAAGAGAGATGAGGAAAGGGGAAGAAGGGGAAAGAGAAAAGAGGAAGGAGCGAGAAAAGGAGGAAGATGGTAAGGGATGAGGAGGAAAAGGTGAGAACAGAGGGGAGAGACGAGCACAGGGGTGGAGAGAGAGAGAGAGAGAGAGAGTGCTTTTTATAAGGTTTGTTTGGTGTGTTTTGTATTCTGTTCCAAACTATGAAATTAGTTTAAGAATTATTAATGTTTTTATGATTGCAGTAGCGCACGCAAACATTCACACGCTGCCCAGGGGTGGGGGAACGCCCCAGCCGCACGCAGTTGAACACGCACACACGCACGCAAAGTGACACACGAATACCATCATCATCGTTATACCCATGTACCCATTGTTGTACTTGGGTGGGTAGGATTCTGAAAAGGAGAAAGAAAACAACGCAAAAATACACAAATAGGACAATCTCTCTCTCTCTCTCTCTCTCTCTCTCTCTCTCTCTCTCTCTCATCGTCGTTGTCACCATCGTTGTCATCACTATTTTTCCTCCTCCTCCTCCTCTAAAAGTAATTATGTCATTATCATCATAGTAAGGAATTTATTTCCACTATGATAAGGGGTGAGTAGAATCCAACATGAATAAATAAGTAAATAAATAAATAAGAGGAATAACACACACACACACACACACACACACACACACACACACACACACACACACACACACACACACACACACACACACACAGCGTAACAATAGGAAGGTAAACTTGGAACAGACAGACACACACAGACTGTCAAACTTTCCCCAGATCTCTGTCTCCATTCGCTGTCACCCTCTCTACCACAATCACCAATATTACCACAATTTCCAACATTTCTACCACAATTTCTAGCATTATTAGCCCCTTTAATACGATGCCATACCTCCAGACGATTTTGTCATGGGAGGCTGTAGTGAAAGGGAGATTATTAGACATTATTATTATGTTGTTGTTGTTGTTTTGTTGTTAGTCCCCTACCCGTCAAACCGGTCGGGGACTGTCGGTTTGCGCGGTCCCGTCAGTCCGTCCGCAATTTCGTGTCCTCTCTGTAACTTCCACATGCATGGACAGATTTTGATATAACTTCACATTATTGTTCCCCATACCATGACGGTGTGTCGCGAGGAACAACCAGCCATCTGCTCCCAGGGTCAATTACATATGGATGGTTATCATCCGGTAAGGGACTTTGTATTGCATAGCAATACTGAATGCACATTATTATTATTATTATTATTATTATTATTATTATTATTATTGTTGTTGTTGTTGTTGTTATTTTCTAGTTTACTGATAAGGTTACCATTCGTTGTACTTTCACTGTAACCATCATTTTCAGTTTTTCATCCACGGTCACCAATATCAGTAATATTCTAATTCATTATACCACTGTTACCAACATTACTAACATTCCCATCTTTTCCATCATTGTCACCAACATTACCAACATTCCCACCCTATCTACCACCAGTAAAGTGCGCTTTGTGAGCACGTGACGAGCGAGCGAGCGTTTGTACATACGCATTTAATCATAATTTTATCTTGGTGTAAACTTTCAACTTTTCTGCTGAGGTAGTTGAACAATAACAAGAATAATGGAGCTGAAATATTTGCGTTCTCACGTTTTTTCTCTGGATGTTCATTAACCGAGTCGCCGTAGCATGTATCACACGCACATTGTTCAGTTCTTTGCTTCAGACTTGCCGTGTCAACGAACTTCGTTGGAAATCGCTTGGCTATTGATCGAATAATAAAACCCAGAAATGGGGCGATTACCCTTGCTGATTTCACTCCCTAAACATGGAAGAAACGTTCATGTAACTTTATGAGCATAATATCCGATATTTAATTGTTAGAATTCATGTAAGAAAGCATACTATTATATACAAGAAGAAATACTTTTTGATTCGATTTTATAGTGGAGCTTGTCAAATGAAGCCCTCGGTACATTCCCTTGGAAAGCTGGGATTCCAAGGAGTTTCTTTGGTCTCAGGAGTAAATATATAGCAAAAAACAGTATTTATTGAATGTAATACTAGATGAAAAATTCTTCTCTATCTTACATAGTAGAGGAGTTATTACTCTGAAAACCATCGCGGTCGGGCCGGTTCGTGTCGGGCCGCTTATATCTCAGATAAATGTAAACATCGTATCGTTCGTTGCGCTTGTTCGCTCGCAACCATCACCAGTATTCCCACCACTGTCACCAACAGTTCCAACATTCCCACCACTTGCACCAGCATTATCAGTATTCCCACCAACATTTCCACCAGTCACCAGCATCACCAACGTTTCCGCCACTATCACCAACATTACCAACATTCCCACCATCACCAACGTTCCCAGCACTATCACCAACATTACCAACATTTCCACCACTATCACCAACATACCCATCATCACCAGCATTACCAACATTACACCAACATTCCCAACACTATCACCAACTTTATCATCATTCTTCCCATAAACAACCATTACCATCTTAACCATTATTATTACGTGATGTTCATTCTTCCTATCACTGTCACTAACATCAGTAACAGTCTTCTCATTTCTATCACCAACATTCTCATTTTCTGCCACAGTTACTAACATTATTAACATTATCTCTTGTTCCTCCTACCACTAACCAACATTACCAACCTCATCTCCCACTCCATCAGCTACCAACATTATCAACATCTCCATTTATCACACTGCCACAATTAGCCTCAGTCATATTCCTCCTCGGCCGTAACTACCACTGTTACTGAGATTTCTTCTGCTACCACAGCTACCACCATCACAGCTACAGTTTCTTCTCCTATCAGCAATTTTAACATTAGCTACCATGCTGCCATTTCCTACCACAGCAATTACCACTTTCGTCAACAGTTTATTTTGCTACCACAACTACCTTCATTGCTAGTCATATTTACTTCCACCACCACCACCACCACGATAGTCTCACCACAATCATCACAATCATAGTCTTTCACCACGTCCACCACCACGACCACCACCATTCCTATCACCTACCACCATAGTCTCACCACCACCACCACCATTCTTATCACATACCAACAGTCTTTCACCACCACCACCACCACCACCACTACTACTACTACTACTACTACTACTACTACTACTACTACTACTATCATTACTACTACTACTAATTATTATTATTATTATTATTATTATCATCATCATCAAACATTTTTACCCTCCATCACAGCTTTCGTACAACCGCCACCATCATAACTACCACCACGACCATAACCACAACTACCACCACTTTTACCACAGCTGTCATCACCAAAACGACAGCTATCACCGCAACCACTACCGTAACTACAACTACCACCATTACCACAGCTACGACCATTTAATTACACAGCCACATAACCACCTTCCACCACAACCTCCACCAGATTACCACAATTACAACCATCACCACCACCACAACCCAAACTACCATCATCAACCAGAACAACCACCACCACCACATTCCTCCCTCACAACTACCAAAATCAGCAGCCATTCCTAATCCTACCCAATCGCCGACATTCCGGCCAATTTAGCTAACTAGCCGAAAAGTTAGACGTATTTAGCTATAGCCAGACAATATTTAATGACTGGTGGATGGATGGTTGATGGAAGGTTGTGTGGATGGATGGTTGATGGAAGGTTGTGTGGATGGATGGTTGATGGAAGGTTGAATGGGTGGATGGATGGGTGATGGAAGGTTGAGGGGTTGGATGGGTGGATGAAGGGTTGAATGAATGGTTGGTGGATGATAGGTTGAGTGGATGGATGGTTGATGGAAGGTTGTGTGGATGGATGATTGATGGAAGGTTGAATGGATGGATGGATGGATGGTTTCTTGATTGGTTGATTCGTGGATGGATGGAAGGAAAGTTTGTTGGCAGGTGAATTTATTTATGAATAGATGAGTGAATGGGTGGATGAATTGTGAAAAGGTTAGAGGGTTGGCTGATTAATTTTTTGTGGATAGATGAACGAAAGGAAGGATGGTTTTGGATGGATGGATGGATGGACGAATGAATGGAAGGGTGGTTATTGATGGATGTGTGAGTAAAGGTAATGGGGATGGAAGGTTGACTGGTAACATTTTTAAGTGATGGATGGATGGATGGATGAATGAATGGATGGATGAATGGATGGATGGATGGATGGGTGGAGATTGATTGGATGGATTTATTTCTTCCTGCAAACCCCCCAGACAAACCAACCAATTTCCTACCTACTAACCAACTCATCAGCTTACCTACCAGCCAACCTACCCACCCGCATTTCCACCTATTTAACAGAACTACTTAACCACCTATTTACCAACCCACCTCCTTCCGTCCTACCTACCAGCCTACCAGTCCAACTACTTACTAATCCATGGACTGACGACCTAATAGCTAGTGACCTGACTTCTTACAGACCCACCAACTAACCTACCTACTTACGCTTATACAAAATTCCTTTCAACCTACTTACCATCCATCCACCTACTGAAATACCACCTATCCACCTACCTGTCACCTACTTACCTACCTACCAACCCATCAGCCTCATCCCCCACCTCCCTACCAACCTACCGACCTACTTACCAACCCACTAGCCTACTTACCGACCTACTTACCAGGCCCGGTAGTGACATGAGTGTTGACGGGTTGTGACTGATAATCAATATGTGCCAATTGCTTTGCTTAGTTGGCCGCCAGTTGGGAGTGTGTTTAGTGGCTGGATGGTGGGTAGGTAGGTAGGTAGGTAATTTGATAGAGAGGGAGGCAGGCAGGCAGGAAGGGAGGGAGAGAGGCGAGTTGTTATGTATGTATGTATGCTTGCAAGGTGGGAGGGTATGTAGGTAGGTAGGTAGATAGGTAGAGAGGGAGGAGGGAGGTGGGTTGCTAGGTTTGCAGGTGGGTAGGTAAGTTTAGCGTTAGTGGTTGCATGGCATTGGTTGTTTGGTAGGTGGGTAGGTAGATGGGTAGGTGGGTGGATAGGTAGGTAGTTAGGTAGGTGGGTTGTTTGGTTATTAGGCAGGTAGATTGAATTATTAGTAGGTAGATTAACATGAAAGTATTATGAGAGGTGAGTAGGGATGCAGGATGAGAGGTTAGTTGGTTAATAAGGCAAACAGAGGTAGGTAGGTAGGTAGGTGGGTAGGAAGGTAGGTAGGTAGGCGAAAGGGGAGAAGAGGGAAGGTAGGTAGGTAGGCGAAAGGGGAGAAGAGGGAAGGCAGTCAGGCTGGAAAGTTTGGAGAGAGAGAGAGAGAGAGAGAGAGAGAGAGAGAGAGAGAGAGAGAGAGAGAGAGTCATTTTCACACTCTCTAATTTTGTGATTGGATATAGATAAGACTATTAAAGCCAGCTCTAAATGTCATCCATACTAACTTTATTTCTTTATTTAAAATTAAGGGTATTATTAGCATTATTATGTTTTATTTTATTTTAAGTGTCAGTAATTGTTAATCAGTAAAATTTAACCATATATATATTTTTTTTTACCATCATCTCTACCACCATTCCCAACATGCTTTCAAAAAATGACACCATGACTACCACAACTAACACCATCACCACTACAACTATCAACATTACCACTGCAACCACCAATATTACTGCAGCTACCACAAAAAGTACCATCACAGCTGTCAGCATTACCACCACAACCACCAACATTACCACCACAACTACATTACTGCCACACCTACCAACATTTCTACCACAGCTACGTTACTGCCACACCTACCAGCATTACCACCACAACTACATTACTGCCACACCTACCAACATTACCATCACAACTATCAACATTACCACCACAACCACCAGCATTACCACCACAGCTACCAATATTACCATCACAATGACCAACAATATCACCACAACTACCAGCATTACCACTTCAGTAACCAAAATGATTTCACCGAACTACCAACATTATCACCACAACTACCAGTTACCACCACATCTACCAACATTACCACCACAACTATTAACATTATCACCACGACTACCAACGTTACCTCAACAGCTACCAGTATTACCACCACAACTACCAACATTATCACCACACATCACCAAACTTCCAACATTACCACCACAACATCCAACATTATCACCACAGCTACCAACATTACCACCACAACTACCACCATTTCCTGCACACCTACCATTATCTCTCTCTCTAAGGGAGTGTTAACACGTTTATTGCTTTAAAGGTGGCTTTCATCTTGAGAGAGAGAGAGAGAGAGAGAGAGAGAGAGAGAGAGAGAAAGTGGAAATTAGGTAGAGTGATAATGAGAGAGAGAGAGAGAGAGAGAGAGAGAGAGAGAGAGAGAGAGAGAGAGAGAGAGAGACTTTGAATGTGCAGATAACAAAAAGTGTGAAAGTAGGAGTGTGTGTCAGTGACAAATTGGAAGTGAGAGATTAGAGAGAATGGGTGAGTGAGGGAATTAGACCGAGAGTGAGCTAGGAGCAAATAAAGCCAGGGTGAATATTAATGTGTGTGTGTGTGTGTGTGTGTGTGTGTGTGTGTGTGTGTAAGAGAGGGAGATACACACACACACACACACGAGTAGAGAGAGGGGGGGTTGGAGAGAACTGCGAAATAGTGATGCAAAGGGAGACACACACACACACACACACACACACACACACACACACACACACACACACACACACACACACACACACTAGGTATTTCATTATCTGTGTGCACTTTGCTATGACCGTGACTGTGTAGGTCACTTTTCAATTAAATTCATGTTTCCTTTGTGTGAGTTTGCGACTTGGGTGTGAGTGCGTGCGTGGCCGGTGCTCTTGAGTGCGTTTGGGGTGCGTTGTGAGTGTTTTTGAGTGTGTTGTCTGTTTGTCTTTGAGAGGGTTTGTATGTGTGTGGGCTAATTTTTGCGTGCGTTTTGAGTTGGCTTTGAGTGTATTCTATGTCAGCTTGAACGCGTGTATCTGGTGCATTTTGTAGTGTAGTTGAGTGTGAGTGAGTGCGTTGCCTGTGCTTTTGAGTGTGTCTGGAGGGTATTTTAATGAGTGAGTTTGGGGTGCCTTTGAGTGTTTGGTTGTGTTTGGAGCGCAGTTTGAGTGTGTTTGGAGCACTGGTTGAGCATGTATGGTTGTACTTAGGATTGTTTGAGTGTTTTTGGAGTGCATATGAGAGTGCTTAGGTGTTTGGAGTGCTTTTAAGATTATATTTGGATTTGTTTGGGGTGTTTTTGAGAATGGGTGCGTTTGGAGTGGCCTTGGTAGTGTCTGGGTGTGTTGATAATGGCCTTAGTATTGCAGGAGTGTGTTAATAGTCCTTTTGAGTGTGTGTGTGTGTGTGTGTGTCTGTGTGTGTTAAGTGGGTATATGAGTGTGCTAGAGTAAGTCTTTAGTGACTTGAAGTGCGTTTGAGTATAGTATTTTATAATGTCAGAAATATTTAGATGGTTAATTAGAGTTATAAATACTCTTTGGTACTTTTGGACGTGTTTGAATACTTTTGAGCGGATATAAGTGTTTTGTAAGTATCAAGTGTTTTTTTTAAGTGTTTTTGGGCCGTTGGGTGTAGGTGGGTATGTGTTTATGATGTTTTCAGGTGTTTGTGTGTTTGCAGTGCTTCTGGCTGTGTTTGAGTGTGTTTAAATGTTATCCTGTTTCATTGCTTTTATAGGTTGTGTGTGTGTGTGTGTGTGTGTGTGTGTGTGTGCGCGCGCGTTTCTTTTTCTCTCTCTCTCTCTCTCCTCCTCCTCCTCCTCCTCCTCTTCTTCCTCTTCCTCCTCCTTTCTTACACCCACCCTTTCCTTGTCTCTCTGACTCTCCCTTTCTCCTCTCTCCCTCTCTCCCGCTCCTCTCCTTTCCCTCCCCCCTCTAATCCAGTGTTATATAAGGCTTCCTGCATTATCTCTCCCCCTTCTCCCCTCCCTCCCCTCTTCTCCCCTCCCTCCCCTCTTCTCCCCCTTCCTCCCACCTCTATGCCATTTACTCCTCTACCTCCACCCCTATCCCCCCTTTCCCCTCCCCCTACCTACCTACACTGATTTCCGGAATTCTCTCTCTCTCTCTCTCTCTCTCTCTCTCTCTCTCTCTCTCTCTCTCTCTCTCTCTCTCTCTCTCTCTCTCTCTCTCTCAGTAAGTCATTTTACCTTGGACAGCAAATACAAAGAATATCCCTTTTTTTTTTTTCCCCGCTAGAGTTAGGCCGTAATTTGAATATGATGATGATGAAGGGAGTGATGGTAATGTTGACGGTAATGATGATGGTGATGATGATTTTATATTGATATCATACGAACACCGTGATACCAAACTAATCACATTCTGCATAATAAACTATACTGCGAGAAACTTAACCTCACCACTACTAAAGCTGTCTTGAACACCAAGTAAAATGATCTGTCGTCCCCTAGAAAATGATAAAAATACAGAATTCAACGGGCTAAAATTTGATAAGCAAAGGAAAAGAAATAAACATGATACGATAGTGAATGCGCTAAGGAGCTTATTGTATTCTTTCATGAAATGTGTATTGAAGGACAGCTTAAGGCATTAAAATACTTCTAGGCTTAAGTAATGTACACGGTATTACTCAGGCTTCAGTTTTTTTAGTGTGTGTGTGTGTGTGTGTGTGTGTGTGTGTGTGTGTGTGTGTGTGTGTGTGTGTGTGTGTGTGTGTGTGTGTTTCACCTTTTGCCGACCATTATCATCTGTTATAATGATTAGATCATGATATCATTGACATGACGCAGTATTATCACTGTCATTTGTCAGTCATTATCTTAATAATACCATTATTCTTTATTGGTATTATTATGATAAACTTTATTATTGTTATTTAATATTATTGGTATTATTTTTATTATTATTATTATTAGTAGCAGTAGTAGTAGTAGTGGAGTAAGAATAGTCATTAATAATGTCATCGCTGCCATCAGTGTTATTACTAATTAAATGTAATGATAATGCCTCTGTTACATTACTTCCTAGTAGTGTAATGCTGCTCACATAATACCTCCCACTCATACCCGACCTTTCCCTACATCTGTGACCTTTGGGTGATTAAGTATGGAATTACATAGTGCATATTTACCTGCAATGATATATCTTTCATGTTGGTACTGGGAATGAGAGAATGTGTGTGTGTGTGTGTCTGTGTGTGTGTGTGTGTGTGTGTGTGTGTGTGTGTGTCTGTGTGTGTGTGAGAGAGAGAGAGAGACTAGCGTAAACATCTGCTGTAATTCCTGTGCATTAGCTTCGTTTTAATGTGCAGCAAAAAATAGAGGGTCTACCGTGTTTCTCTCTCTCTCTCTCTCTCTCTCTCTCTCTCCAACTTAGCTTAACACACGGTAATCCAGCCTTTCCTACTCTTAACCTAACCTAACAGAGCACATCCTATCAACCATCATAATATAACCTAATTTTTCCTAACCTAAACTAGCCAAACCAAACATAACCTCACCTAACCTAGCCTAGTGTAGCCTAACAGAGGGCATACTGTCCGACCTGACCCTCTCTAACCTGACCTAACCTAACCTAACAGAAGGAAGGCTGTTCGGGCCGGGCATCGTAACCTTCCTATCTTAAACTCACACTGACCTTACAAGCCGGCCGACTTAACAGGCAAACTTTTGTTGCTTCTTTTCTCTTCCTCTTTTATCTCTTCTCCCTCTTTTATCTCTTCTCCCTCCCTCCCTCCCTCCATCTTTCTCCGTTTCTTCCTTTCTTTCTTTTTCTTCGGTTCTTCTACTCCTTGTCTCGTCTCTTTTTCTCCTCGGTTCTCCCACTTCTTGTACTCCTCTCCCTCCCTCCTTCTCTCCCTCTCTCCATCTTCCTCTGTTTCTCCTCCCTGCGTTTCTCTTGCTTCCCTTTATCCCACTCGCCTTTCTTTCCTTTTCTTCCATTCCCCTATTATTTTCTTCTCTGCCACTAGCCCATCGTTCCTCGACTTCCTTCCGCCTTTCTATAACTTTCTTCTTCTTGGTTCTGCTTCTCCATTCTTTCTAGGTCTAGGGTCCTCCTCCTCCTCCTCCACCAAATTCAGTCCATTTGAACAGTTTTCTCCGCACGCCAAAAGATCCACAAGTTGTTTACCTACGTACCTCTAGCATTCTCTTTGTAGGGTTTTGGTTCCCTGTATTTTATATTCCGTAGAGGGAACATTCGGTACCTGCCCTTTAAAGTTTCTCTCTCTCTCTCTCTCTCTCTCTCTCTCTCTCTCTCTCTCTCGCCCTTTCACATGATGCGTTTGTATGCCTTCCGGTGCGTTGCGTCTTGTGTACGAGTACTCTCTCTCTCTCTCTCTCTCTCTCTCTCTCTCCCTTTAATTAACTTACTTGATGTAGAAGAGACAGTGCTACAGATATCTTAAATATTTTTTCATAACCTGGCATTAATAGAAAGACACTTTTTAAATTAAAGAAGTGTAAGAATTCAGTAGGATGAGAGAAAGAGAGAGAGAGAGAGGAACTGATGACATTCACTACTTATAATTTTCTGTTTCTTTTTTCAGATACGTTTTCATACCTTCCCATATCCTAAGCAAACAGGTAAGCAAACTAAGAGTTTCTCAGATTTACCTAGATAGACAGATCACACACCTTAGGGATCCAGAAAACGTAATTAGGTTGTTATAGTAATAGAAAGTCTTCACGCAAAGCACAGAAGTAAACGAACGGGGAGAGAGAGAGAGAGAGAGAGAGAGAGAGAAAGAGAGAGAGAGAGAGATTCATAGTGTACTCGAATACCTATGTCAGTTATATTGGAAACTGTATCTCTCTTTTATTTATTTGCTCATTTTTATTTGCCTCCTCTCTCTCTCTCTCTCTCTCTCTCGCTAATCTGTTTTCCATGTTCACTCTCCCCTGTCGTTTCTCTTCCCATCATCTCCCCTTTTTCTGTTCTTTCCCATTCTTGGTGTTTTCTTAAAAATTTTCTCGCTGTCATTGCCTCATCTCTTTCTCCTTAATTCTGCTTCTCTCCATTTGCCCTCCTCCTCCTCCTCCTCCTCCTCCTCCTCCACGTATGATACATCTCTTTAATATCTTTTCTCCATCTTTGCTTTTTCCTTTCCTTTTTCTCACCACTCTTCGTCTTTTTTCCCCGTCTTCTTTTTCTTCAATTTATAGCTACAGTTTTCCTCTCTTATTTTTGGCTTTATTTTCGCTTTCATCTTATTTCTTCCCTTTATTTTTTAGCTTTAATTTTTCCGTCTTATTTTCTAAAGCCATCTCAGTATAAGGATGTCGTATTTATCTTCCCTACTACCATTTTTTATGACAAGAGGCACGTCGTTTGAGAAGGTTCCCTAGCACCTCTTCCTTAGCGATTTATTTTTTGACATGCCTGGTTAATATCCTGTTCTGCGTTATTTCTTCAGAGTATGTCGATACTAGAAGGATTAATGTAACACGGAAAAGGACAGGAAGTTGAAATAAGCAAAATAGATCGCTTAGGAAAACGTGTTAGGGCGCTTCCATACCCGACTAGAATACGGGCCTTTATCTAGCCTCGAGTACTTAGTCACTCCAAGCTAAATAATAATAATAATAAAATAATAATAATAATAATAATAATAATAAAATAATAATAATAATAATAATAATAATAATAAATGTATATAAATAAGAATCGTCTGAAAGCAGCAAGAATGAAAAAATGCCTTTCTTTTTTCTCATATTCTCTCTTGTTTTTTTTTGGTTTCCCTTTTCCTCCACCTGTCTTTTTCTCTCTCTTTTCCTGTATCCATTTTCTCTCCTCTCTTTATATCTTCCAGAGAGAGAGAGAGAGAGAGAGAGAGGTTGGGGGCCTCTGCTTTGCTATCCCGCTATTCCATTCTTAATCCTTTGTATTAAGTCTTTCTGTTACGGTTGAGTCGCCTAATAACTACTGCAAAATTTCTCTCTCTCTCTCTCTCTCTCTCTCTCTCTCACTTTTTGGTAAATTGTGTGGGGGAGAGAATGAGAGTGAGAGAGATTGAGGGAGGGAGGAGGATGAGGGGAGAAATGATGAAGGGATTGAGGGGAGAGAGAGAGTGGGAGAGGCGGATCTGAAAAATGAGATGAGGGTGGAGCTGAGAGAGAGAGAGAGAGAGAGAGAGAGAGAGAGAGAGGGGAAGTTTTTTTTTTATTTTCTAAATTCTGAATATTTTTTAGCAGTAATAGTGGTAGTAGAAAATTAATGACGTAAGCAGGGTGGTATTATGGTTATTATGATATTTTTTAAATTTGTGTCTGTGTGCCGTTGTTGTCCGTCTATTGTCTGTGTCTGTTTGTCTGTATTTTTCCGTCTGAATTTTTGGCGTTTCTTCCGTGTTTGTCCATGTGTTTGGCTTTATCTGCATGTACGTCACACTGGCTCCCTAATTTTGGAACGCGGTATCGTGATGGAAAGTAACGTAGAAATCTCTTTGAGTTGATAAGGGTTCAATGAAAGGTAAAAACACAAGTCTTTGTTTATATAAGTAGGAGAGTGGAGGGTGCTAGTCGACCTGGAATGTTTGGACTCATTGTTTGAATTCCTCGCCAGGCAGCAGGTCTCTTATGCCCCGCCTCTGTCCTTAAGATTATCAAATTCTTGTAACTACCTAACTGTTTTATCGAACTATGGAATGACCCCCACGTAATGAATGAGATAATCGCCATGTAGTAGGAGATATATTCTCTTGCTTACTTCAGATTTGTTTTATGTTGGTTACGAAAGTCCTTATCGATATTGAAGGGTTTGGTGTATTGTTTGTGATTTCGTTGGTAATATGGACAAGTTATTTTGTATTAAAAGCCATTTTAAGTTACAGTAATAACAGTATTGAATTATTGCCGTCTTTGTCACCAGCACCATCATCATCATCATCATCATCATCATCATCATCATCATCATCATCATCATCATCATCAACAGCGACGTCACGGACAACTATTCTCAGTATCCTTAGCAACATTAACAACAACGCCACCGACATAATTATCATCATCATTATTATTAATCTTCGTCATAATGATTATTGTATGATTATGCCAACAGCACAGTTATAATGACACCACATTATACTTCCGCTACCATTATCCACACTGCTTCTACTTCCACTACGCAAAGTACTCAAAGAAAAGCATTAATGCACGTAAAGTACAATAATAATAATAATAATAATAATAATAATAATAATAACTGGAATTCTGAAATTGCCGAAGCAGTATTCAAAGAACTCCACATTCCAGATGCAATACTTTTGTTATCACTGTAGGCCTAATGTTAAGGGAATTTTGGTATTAGTTTTTTTTTTTTTCCGGATTTTGACCTGTGACCTTGAGATCAATATGATTCAAAGTTTCTTACGGATTTTGACCTGTGACCTTGAGATCAAGGTCAAGGTCATTCATACTATGTAAACATATTAACACATGACCCACAACATTTCCACCGAGTTTGGTCAAAATCGGTCAAAATCTTTCCGATTTAGCACTTTCAGGCATGAGGCAACCATTTTGATTTTCCTCAGTATCTCAGAAAGTAATTGTTGGATCTCAGTATCAGTACCCAGGTGCACTAGTATATGATGACTACATACTGGAGCATTTGCAAAGCAATCAGTGCAGTTGTTTTTGCTGTGCAGGAGAACAAAATCTGAAAAACTGACATAGAGGGCCGCTGATGCGGCGCTAGGGCTAAAGGAAAAAAAAAAGTGCCAAAAGAAGCCTGCACCCAAGATCCATCACTCATGAAAATTTCAAGTCTCTATCTCGAACTGTCTTGGAATGCCAGCCTTCTAGCTCCCCCCCCCAAAAAAAAAAAAAAAAAAAAAATGAATAAACAATATCTACGATATCTGTCAGAACTCCACAGAATGTGGAGATTTTGATGATGATAATAATAATAATAATAATAATAATAATAATAATACAAATTGTATTTCACAAATTTTCAGCATTAATTACCATTATTATCTTGACAGTTTTTATATACATACACCCAGCATTCATAAGGAAACAAGTACACACACATATATACATGTATTTGCTTATGTGTAGTCATAAGCTTACAAAGTCACATACAAAACGCCATTGCAGTCTCTCTCTCTCTCTCTCTCTCTCTCTCTCTCTCTCTCTCTCTCTCATATTCGTCCCCTCATGATCCATTACTGTCATTCGCCTCACCCAGCCCTGTGTTTGTCGTGCCTCCCTTTCCCCCTTCCCCTCCATTCCTCTCCCTCCCCTTTCCTTCCCCTCCCTCTTCCTCCCCTTCATCGCCCCTCCCACTCTCCCCTCCCCTGTTCTTATCTTCCCCTCCTTCCTCCCCATACCGTCCCTTTCAAACTAATTCTCTTCACACCAATCTCTAGTTTCCTTTTTCCTTCACCTCCTTCCCCTCCGCTCTCTCCCAGACAATTGAAATTTCAAATGTCACCCCTTTCCTTCCTTAATGTACTTTTCCCTCTCCCCTCCCCACTCTCCCTCCACCCTCGCCTCCCCTAACCTTCCCTCCCCTTTCCCTCCCCTCCCCTTCCGCTTGCAAAACGATCCTCTGTCTTGTCTATCTTTATTTCCTTTCATTCACTCTCCACCATCTCTTCCTCTTCCTTCTCTTCTCCTTTTCCTCGCTTTTCTCTCCCATTCTCTTCCATCCCCCCGTCCTTTCATCCATCCTCTCCCTTCCCACTCGTACCATTCCCCCCTTCCCCCTCTTCCCCTTTCCCATTTTTCTCACCTGTTATTACTCCCCATCTCACCCTCCCATTGCTGTCTTCATGACCCTCCCTACACTTTCCCCATCCTCCATCCCCCCCTCCCCCTTACCGCCTGTCAGTACTCCCTACCCACACGCTGCCCACCCACACCCCCCTCCCCACCTCCTCTCATCTTCATCTTTCCTCACGTCGCTCCACCACATATCACATTCCTTCACTTTCCATCACTTATGTTCTTTCCTATATCCCCATCTTCCCTCACCCCCTTCACCACCATCCATCCCACCTTCCATCCCACCTTTCCTTCCCTGACCACCTCCAGATCTTCCATCACTCCCTCCCCACCTTCCCTCCGCCCTCCATATTTTTTGCCACTCGCCCTCCCATCCCTCCTTCCCGCATTCCTCCCTCGCTTCGTCCCACTTTCCTGCATTTCCTTCCGTCCCATCTAATTTTCTTCCACTTGTCCTTTCTCCTTTAATGTTCCCTCTCCCCATTATACCTCCCTTCGTCAGCTTTTACTCTTTCATCCCCCTCCTCACCTCACTGATTGCTCTTCCTCCCACCTCTCTCCACCTCACTCATTGCTCTTCCTCCCACCTCTCTCCACCTCACTCATTGCTCTTCCCACCTCTCTCCACCTCCTTCCTCCAAGTGCAGTCACTCTTTCCTCCTCCTCTTACCCCCTTCTCAATCCCATTCCTCCTCCCCCTCCCAGCTCTGTCTCACCTCCATCTTCCCTTACTCTCTTTTCACATTCCTTTCACCCTTTGCATCTTCCTTTACTTCCTCCCTCCATCCCTCCTCTCCTCCAAACACCCTTTCTTACCTACCCTTCTTCCATCCCTTTCCCCTCCCTACTGTCCGTTTCCTTCCTTCCTTCCATCCTTCCCTCCCTCCTTCTCTAACTTCCTCCCTTCTTCCCCCAGAGTTCTCCTTTCCCCTTGCCATCCCTTTCCCCTCCCTGCTTTCCTTTTCCATCTGTCCCTACCTCAGACTCCCTTCCGCTCTCGCCATCCCGCTCCCTCCCCCCATCTCTGCACCGTCCATTTCCCCTCTGTCACCAACCACCCCCTCTTCCTATAAATACTATTTCCCCTGTGGAAAGAAGGCCCGTCTCCTCCTTCCTTCCCCTTGGCCTTCCCAAACACTTCCCACTCCCTCTCTCCCCACTTTCCCCCTCTCCCCTCTCCCTGCGTCGTCCTTTTCCCCTCTCTTTTACCCCTCGCTCTCTCCTCTTCCTTTGTTATCCTCACTCCTCTCAGTCACTCATCTTCCTCATCGCTTTTCCTCCCTCCCCTCCGTTTGTCTCTCCCGCATTTTATTTCTTCCTGCTTTGCCCCCCTCCTCGTCTCCCTCCTTACCCCTTTCCCTCTCTCGCTGAAACTGTGATTTCCCATTTCTCCTCCCCTTCCCATCTCCAACCCCTCTCCTTCCCCCACACTGCTCCCCATCCTTTCCCTCCCTTCTTCTCTTTCCTTCCCTTCCTTCCCTTCCCTTCTCTTCCCTTCCCTTCCCTTCCCCTACCTTCCCTTCCCCTCGCCTCCCTCTCTCCTCCTTCCCTCACAGTTCTCTCCTCCTTCCCTCACAGTTCTCTCCTCCTTCCCCTCTTCCCTCTTCTCCCTTCTCATTGCACCTTCTGTTTCCCCTCTCGAAAGTATGGAACCTTCCCATTCCCTGCCTTCATCTCTCTTTCTCGCCTTTCCTCCCTTTCCTCTTCTTCCTCCCCCTTTTTTTCTCCCTTCTTCTCCTCGCCTTTCTTCTCCCTTCCTCACATTTTTCCCCTGTACTCATCCCTCTTGTTTCCTTCCCCTCCCTTGTCTCCCCTTCCCTCACCCTCTCCCTTCACCTCCTGCCCCCCCTTCCCTCACCCTCTCCCTTCACCTCCTGCCCCCCCTCCCCATCTTTCCTTCCCCTACCTCACTACACCCCTCCTCCATCCCACCTCCCTCCATCCCTTCCTCTCCCTTTCTTATCTCCCATCATCTTCTCCTCCCCTCCTTTCCTTTCCTTTCCCTCTTACACCTCCCCCCTTCACCTCCCTCTCCATCTCATCTCTCCCTCACATCTCTCCTCCCATTCCTCCCTCTGTCACCCTACCTTCCTTTCCCCCTACCATACCTCTCCCTCCCCTCCCCTCAGTCCCCAGGGGCTATAAGTTTCCCCCTCTATCCACGTCGTTGAGGAGAGAGAGAGAGAGAGAGAGAGGCTATATAGCTATACAGAGCACACAGACCTTTGTCATTTTGTGAGATGGTCCGGCATTAAAACTTATACCGTACTTTCTGAAGGAGAATGAGAGAGAGAGAGAGAGTAGAATGAAAGAGGCAAAATAACACGTAATTTCTCTCTCTCTCTCTCTCTCTCTCTCTCTCTCTCTCTCTCTTTCTTTCTTTCCTTCCTCTTCTCTTCTCTCTTTCTGTCTTGCTTATTCCTTTCTTGTGGAAGGAGGAAGAATAGGCGGTAAGCCTGGAATAAGAGGAAGGAAGGAAGGAGAGAGAGAGAGAGAGAGAGAGAGAGAATGAATGAATGACAAACACACAAGCAGGAGCATCAGTCTCTTCACTCCGATGACTCCGCTTTTTCATTTTATTCATGTTCCTTTTAGACGATTTTATTCAGTTTGGGAAAGAGAGAGAATGTGCGTCGTAGAATGAAGGAAGAGGGAAGACAAGAGCGGAGGGGAGAGGAGATTATATAGGGGGAGGAGAGGGAGGAGAAGGGAGTGGGTGAGGAAACGAGGGGAGAGGAGGGGAAAAAGCATGACGAGAGAGAGAGAAAGAGGAGGGGTCGAGCAGGGGGATGGAACAAGAGGGGTTAGACGGAGCTTTAAATGGCTCTTGACTGCTAGAGATCCTTCCTAAGCTGAGCAAAATCGTCTGGAGGTAGCAAGAATAAGCTAAGAAATACGTCATCGGATTGAGACGGTTAATTAGAAAGGAAAGAGGGAAGGGAGAGAGAATTAGGATAACAGGGGTAAAAGAGGGAAGAAGTCGATATGGATATACATACGTAGATGGATAGATATAGATAGATAGATAGATAGTAGTAGTAATAGTTGTAGTAGTAGTAATAGTAGCTCCAGGTTCATTTGTAGTGTGAACCCAAAGGACTGCAGGTTGAAGTTCCCCTCCTACAGTCCCCCATTGTTCTGTTTGGGGATAGGGAGGGAATTAAGGGACGTTTGTACAACCAGGCAGTGGAGCCTCATGGTTATATCGGTGCCACCACATGAAGGTATCCCTCTCCAGCCCATGATACATAGATAAACGGAAACTAAGGAGAGAAGGAAGAAAGACACTCAGAATGACAAAGAAGGGAGAAAACAGCTAGATAGGCTGATGATGAAATATAAATAATTGGGGAAAGAATGGAAAGAAAAAAAAATAATGGAAGGGAAAATGACAGCAAAAACTTGGATAGATGAATAGATAGATGAAAATAGAGACAGGTAGCTTAAAGAAAAAAAAAAAAGGAAGTGTGACAAAGTGAAAAACAGAAAAAAATAGAAAAAATTGTAAAAAAAAAAAAAAAGGTGAAAGGATAGAGAGGATGAAAAGTGGAGGATAGTATGAGAATGAGTGAGAGTGAGGAGGAAGGAGATGGACACAGGGAAGGGAGGAAAAGATAAGATGGGTTTTGAAGGAAGGAGAGTGAAAGGAAGTGATGGCGCTGTAGATAAAGAAGAGTGAGGGAAGGGAAGGGAAGGGAATGGAAAGGAGAAGGAGAGGAAAGGGAGGGAATGGAATGGAGAAGAAGAGGGTAGGGAAACGAAGGCAAGGCAAAACAAAACAAAGCAAAGCAAATTAAGACAGGACAGGGAAGAGAAGAGAAGGGAAGGGAAGGGAAAGGACAGGAAAGGGAAGGGGAGGGAAAAGAAGGGAAGGGAAGGGAAGGGAAGGAAAGGGAATGCAAGAGAAGATAAAGAAAGGGAAAAAATTATATGTTCGAGAATGAAGGAAGGAGTGGAGGAGGCGAGAGGAGGGAGAACGAGGGGAGGGTGGAAGTAAAGGAATGAAAAGGGACGGGGAGGGAAGAGAATGGGAGGCGAGAGGGAGGGGGTGAGAAAGAGGTGCAGGGAGGAAAAGAAAAATAATGTGTGTCATAGATTGAAGGAAGAAGAAAGATAGAAGCGAAGGTAGGGGAGGGGAGGGGAGATAATTAAGGGAGAGGAGAGAAAGCGAGGCGAAAGGAGAGGAACGAATAGAGAGAGGGAGAGAGAGAGAGAGTAGGGAGGGAAGGGGATGGGTCGTGTGGGGGGAGGGGAGAAGGGGGGAGGGAGGGAAGAATAACATGTAATACGAAAACTTGGTGAGATTGGAAGGGATTCAGAGGGATGGAAGGATAGAGACGGGGGAGGGATGGGGGAGTGAGGGAGGATAGGGGGTGGGAGAGATGGAGGTGGAGAAGGAAGAGAACTTTAGGGAGAGGCGGGAGAAGAAACTGGGGACAGGGGTGGGTAGGAGGAAAGGAGATAGGATGAGGAGAAGACGAAAAGGAGGAGGAGGAGGAGATGATGTTTTAGGAGAGAGAGAGAGAGAGAGAGAGAGAGAGAGACCCACATCAACACCGTGCGAGTCAGTCAGTTGAATCACTCTTAATGTTTCCCTAGTGTGCCACATCTGCGATGGCTTTTACTGGCAGAAGTGAATCAGAAACAGTGCAGGATTCCATTTACACAAGTTGTAAAAATGTATTATCTATCCACTTAAATCTTGTCTCTGTTTTATGTACGGTAGGCCTATTTCTGTAGCAGCCTCAAGACAGTCACCCAACTACTAATTTTGTATGATGAGGTATAAAAGATGCCCATCGCTCGTTGTTGTGTCAGTTTCTTGAGCATGTGAAGGAGACCCGAGATATTTTAATTGTCCAAGGCCTGTGGAAGTCAGGCTTTGTAAAACTGTTAACCCGATCTTTCGTTGTTAAAGTAGTGGTCCTTGCAACACTAATCATTGTGTAAAAGGTGCTGAGTAAATGACAAACTATTTAATAACATTCACAGTAGATTTATCATGGTAACTGAATAAGACTTACTGGAGGGCCCTACAGTGACCATAGAAGTTTGATTGAGAAACCCGGACGTAGACCACTGTTCCTTGATTTCATTTAGGACGTGAATGAAAAAGGACTCGTTAATTATTTCTCATCCAGCACCTTTTACTGCATCTCGGAAGCTATGGGACTGGTTGCATTACGGAAGTATTGGACGAGAGAGTTACCATGCCCGTATGCCGCCCTTTGTAATCACATTTTACGACACTCTGGTATCAGCAGAAAATTCTACTGAATTGTAGCACGGAAAGTCAGTGATGAAAGCAATCTTACTATTCCATTGTATCTACTTGGATTTGCTTCTCACTAAGGGCATATCTAGTACTCTTCCTTGGTGCAACATATAAGAATAGAGAAACGTACCATTCTCTCTCTCTCTCTCTCTCAGCAATATTAACCAGTATAGGAAGTGAGAAGTAAAAAGGTGAACATTCCAGTAATGAGTTAACTTTTGCCCTTGATTGTAGAACCAGTTGCACAAGTGAAATACGCGGAACACCACTTGCCTTTATCGGGAATTACACTCAGCAAAACTCGCACATTCCGAGAAGTTGTTTATTAATCGATGTGCTTCAGGGAGGACACTGGCAACAGGCGGGTTCAGAAAAGGACCAATTTTTAGCGTTACGTCGTCAGGCCGGATTCTCATGGACTTAGGAGGGGTGCTGTAGTTCGTTTACTTCAACTTGTTGAAATTATCGTACTTTTGCTGTATATTTCACCGGGTTCAGTGGCACAGTATGACGTTAGTACGGCTCTACATCCGTTCTAAAGCGCTTCTTCGTGACTTGCACCAAGTTATGCTTGGCGGATTCTCTCGAGCTTTGAAGATTGTATGCTGTTAATTAGTTAACACTCTCTTGTATATTATTTAGTGTTTTATATTCTCAAGTGTTATTAATGTAGAGCTATTATTTCCTTGTATGTTATTACTTTAGAGTTGATAATACCTTGCGTTATTTAATTTGAGTTAATATTCCCTCGTGTTATTAATATAGAGTTAATATTCCCTTGTATTAATTTAGAGATAATATTCCCTTGTGTTATTAATTTAGTTATATTCCCTTGTGTTATTTATTTAGTTATTATTTCCTTGTGTTATTAATTGAGTTATTATTCCCTTGTATTTCATTAATTTAGAGTTAAAATTCACTTGTATGCTATTACTTCAGAGTTAATATTCCCTTTCTGTTATAAATTTGGAGTTAATATTCTCTTGTATGTTATTAATTCAGAGTTAATAATCCCATATGTTATTAATTTAGAGTTAATATTTTCATGTTATTAATATAGAGTCAGTATTCCCTTGTATGTTATTATTTTAGTTAATATTCTCTTGTGTTCTTAATCTAAACAATATTGGTGTTTTCAGAGCTACAGATAAATAAGCGATTGATAAAGAGAACTGTTCAGAATAATCCTTTGAGGGAGAAGTAGTAATCCGCTAATCCCCTGAACTGAACAAAACCGTCTGGCATTATCAAGATGAAAAAAAAGAAAAATCCTGACTATAGTTTGGCCTTACACTGGGGAAAAAAGGGGGAAAAAAGTGAGGCTATATTGCAGCTGAGAGATACGTGAAAAAAGCGAGAGGAGGGAAAAACAGGAAACGAATAACCTTTGATTTAGCTTAGTTAACGTCTCTCTCTCTCTCTCTCTCTCTCTCTCTCTCTCTCTCACACACACACACACACACACACACACACACACACACACACACACACACACACACACACACACACACACACACACACACACACACACACACACACACACACTTTCATCACTATTACTACCTCCAGCATTTCTGTTTCACCATCATCTCTCTCCACCACCACCACCACCACCAGCACCACCACAATTTCCCTGCCTCCCTTTCCCACATCTCCCCACTACTACTTCATCCACCCGTCATCATGAAACTCCATAAACTTCCACACTACTGCCTCCATCCCATTTTCCCTTCCCCTCCATTCCCTTCCCTTCTCTTCTTTTCCTCCCTTCCCTTCCCTTCTCCCTTCCCATCCCTTTTCCCTTCCCCTCCATTCTCTTCCCTTTTCTTCTTTTCCTCCCTTACTTTCCTCTTTCCTGCTTTCCTCCCTTACTTGCCTCCTTCCTGCAACTTCCCTCTATTTCTGCCTTCCCTCTTCCTTTCTGATTTCTCCCTTTTCTCGTAATCTATGTCTGTCCTCTTCTTTGGTTTGCTTCTTCCTCCCTTTGCCTTATTTCCTGATTTTCCTCTTTTATGTAGCGATATATCTTCTTCCTTTTCCCTCTACGTCTCCTACTCTCCATTTCCTTCCCCTCCCACATGCCTTCCCTTCCCCCACTTTCTGGCTTCACTCCCCTCCCTTCCCCTCTTCCTGCTGTAGTCTCTCCCCTTTATTTTACTTTCACCATCCTACTCCTCTTCCCCTTTCCTTCCTTCCCCTCTTTCCCCTCCCTTCCTTCCCCTCTTCTCATTTCCCTCTCTCCGATCCACTGACAGTATATCAGTAGCATTTTTTTTCCATTTTACGTCCCCTCTCTCCACTATCCCTACCTCTCCTTCTATCCTCGATGTACCACTCTGTTCACCTCTTACACCCTTGCACACCTGCCACAACGTAGCTCTCAGCCCAGTTCCACTTCCACCTACATTTCTTCCCACGTCCACCTCCACTTCTCCCTCTCCATCTCAACATGTGCCTCCACCTCTCCCTCTCCACCTTTACCACACCACCCTCGCCCCTACTACTTTCACTGGCCCGTCACCCACTACCACAAAGCACCTGTCGTACACCACACCGTTTTCCTCCCTTCTCCCCTCTCCCCACCTCATCACCACCTCTCTTTCCTCTCTCCCCCATCCTCTACTCGTCCCTCTTCACCACCACACTCACCACCACTAACACGTCCCCCTCCTTCTCTCCATCCTTTTATTCTCTCCGTCATTCTTCCCATCATTTACCCTCCCCATTCCTCTCACCCCTCCCTCCAGTGCACCACCACCATCACCCCACCTTTCTCCCCTACCATTTATACTTCTTCCTATCCCTCTCCCCACGTCACTACCACCACAACACCACACGTCCCCAGTCCCTGCTCTGTCTCCCGCCCCTCTTCTTCTCGCTTCCAGCACCACACCACCACCACACACCACACCACACCACACCACACCACACCACACCACACCACACCACAGACCACCACCACAGACCACCACCACAGACCACAGACCACCACCACACACCACACCACCACCACACCACACCACACCACACCACCATCACATTCACTGGACTGTCACTCATTTACAGATTGGACGTATCATACTTGTCCATTTCTCTCTCTCTCTCTCTCTCTCTCTCTCTCTCTCTCTCAACAAACAGAATGGACCTGTCATACTTCAGTACTTTTTCTCCCCCTCTTGCTCTCCTCTCTTTGCCTTTCTGCATCACACCACACCACACCATACAGTAGCCTATCTCATCCCATCTCTCTCCACCACACCACCACCTTTCCACCATCACATTTTCTTCCATCTTTCCATCTCTCTATCCTCTCTCCATCACCACACTATCTCATTCTCTCGTCCGTCACCCACTAAAAATGCTACACACACTCTTGGTTAAAAATTGACTCCCTGTTTCTACCTTTGTCTAACCTCTCTCCATCACTCGACGCCCTTTCACCACCACACAGCTTTTATACTAAACCATTTTCCCCGACGCTTCACCTCTCCACCCCTCTGCAAGTTCACCTCTCTCTTCTGATCCCCACCACTTCCCCCATCAGAGTAACACTTCCTTCCTTTTTGACTTCCTACCTCCCCCCTCCATCACTATCTCCACCCCTTTCTCCACTCCAGCATTCACTGATCACCCCTCCCGCACCCTCCTTCCCTCCCTCCAACACACCACTCCTTCTCACCACACCAGCTCATTCTTCGGCATGTTACCCACCAGTGAATGGACCTGTAAAATTCTTCAGCATTCCCTTTCCCTCCGTCTCTCACATCTGCTTTCTCTCTGCCACTCTATCGCATCTCCCCACCACACCTACCTCCCTTCAACATTCCCTTTCCCCCCCCTCCGTCTCTCTCATCGACTTTCTCTCTACCACACTATCTCGCTTCTCTCCACCACACCTACCTCCCTTCACCACACCACCACATTCTCCGGCCTACTAACAGAATGCAGCACACACACGCTCTTAAATTGATACCAGCCACACACGCCACTCTCCCACAATCCCCTCTCCACCACTCTGTCCACCTCTCTCCATCACTCTTTCCACCAGTCATTCCACTTCTCTCCACCACTGTCCACCTCTCTCCATCTCTCTCTCCACCTTTCTCCACCACTTTGTCCACCTCTCTCCACAACTCTGTCCTCCTCTCACTACCACTCTGTCCTCCTCTCTCTACCACTCAGTCCACCTCTCCACCACCTTGTCCACCTCTCACCACCACCTTGTCCACCTCTCTCCACCACCTTGTCCACCTCTCTCCACCACTTTGTCCACCTCTCCCCACCAGATACACGCATACTCCCCACTATTTTTCCTCCCTCCTTACCTCTCCGCCATCACATCATATTTTTTTTGGGGGGTGCCCATTACCTGGCCTATTTCAGTCTCCCCTCCCCACATCGTCCCTCCACCACACCACACCGCCCCATGCCACCACAATATTCCCCTTACCATTTTCCTTTTGCACCACACCTCCCATTCCCCACCACACCACCCCCTCCCCACCACACCACCACACTCTCCGGCCTGTCACCCACTAACAGAATGCAACACACACACGCTTACAAATTGACACCGGCTACACGCTTTTTTGTTTGAGTAGAATTTTTTGCGTGTTTTTTTCCTTTTTGTCTTTTTTGAGGGGTAGGGGTGGGGAGATGGAGGTATCGTGGATGATATTTGTTCCTTTGAGGTGTGGTGTGTGTGTGTGTGTGTGTGTGTGTGTGTGTGTGTGAGGAAGTGCATGAGGTGGAGGCTTAGTGTTGGTATTATTGATGGTGTGTTACATAGGCGATAAAATTAATGGTATTGTGTGGTTGTGGTATTGGTGTGGTGTAATGATAATAGTAGTGGTATATGTAATTGTGTGTGGTATAGTGGTAGTGGTATGTGTAATGGTAGGTATAATTGTGTGGTATAGTGGCAGTAATAGTGGTATATGTAACTGTGTAATGGTTCTTGTGGTGGTATTAGTATTGATGCTGTTGGTATGGTGTGGTGTGTTTTTAATGTTGATGTCAGTGGAAGTAATGTTGATGTGTGGTGTGGGTGTGGTGTATGTACTGTATGTATCGTGGTTGCTGATTTACACACACACACACACACACACACACACACACACACACACACACACACACACACACACACACACACACACACACACACACACACACACACACAGCATACGTTCATGGGGAGTTCTGCTATAAACGTTTAGGTGGTGCAGGAAGAGATAACAGGCTGGAAGTAAGGTAAAGGAGAGAGAGAGAGAGAGAGAGAGAGGTGGGTATGGTTGCATGGAGTATGTGACCATAATGTAAGTGCTTGGATGCAGTAACCAGGCGTGCAGGCAGGTAGGAGAGAGAGAGAGGAACCTGGAGAATTGAGAGAAAATGAAGGAAAAACAGAGATGGTGCAGAAAGAAGGAAAGAAGTAAAAAAAAAAAAAGACGAAAAAGTAAGAATAAAATAAGAAAAGAGAAGCAAGGGGAAAAGATGAAGGGGGGGAGCTAATCATTAACCCTCTCACGGTGGGTAAAAATGTAGTAATCTTTTTCAATCAGCACCCGACGATTTTACTCACCTGAGATAAAAATATAAACTAAGAGATGTATTTCTGTCACCATTAATACTCATAGTCGACACAACACTAGTCTTTTACCAGGCGATTATGTTCAGCTGAACAGTTGTTGACTCTATGCAGGGGTTTTATCCGCCCCTGCGTGGAGTACAACTCTTATGTGTGGGGAGGCTCCCCACATACAGCTCTTCTCAATAGGGTGGCGTCAAAGGCTTTTCGTCTCATTAACTCTCCTCCTCTTACTGACTCCCTGCAACCTCTGTCTCTTCGCCGCACTGTTGCATATTTATCTCTTTTCTATCGTTGCTTCAATGGTCACTGTTCCTCTGAACTTTCTGCGTGCATTCCTCCACTTCGACGGGCGCGTAGCACCCGTCTAGCAGCAAACTCTCATCCCTTTTCTGTCCAGCTCTCAAATGCAGGAGTTAACCGTTACTCCCAGCCCTTCATTTATGCAACAGGTCAACTCTGGAACTGTCTCCCTCTGTCTGTATTTCCTGCGTCCTATGATCTCCAGTCTTTCAAACGCAGTGTGTCCAGGCATCTCGAAATGAATGGATCTTGAATTTGGCTCTCATGTATTTTGTTTTTCTCTTGGAAGGAACAGTTTTGCGGGCTCGTTGCCTTTGGTTCCTTCTTCCTCAAAAAAAAAAAAAAAAAAAAAAAAAAAAAAAAAAACCTGAAAGAGGGTATAGGAGGAGAAGAATGCTTACTACAACCACCACATGTACCACAACCACCACATTTATCACAACTACTGCACATATCAGCCACCACACATCACAACCACCACACTTACCACAACTAGGTTACCACACTTACCACAACTAGGGTACCACACTTACCACAACTACCACACCACACTTACCACAACTACCACACCACACCTACCACGCTTACCACAACTACCACACCACACCTACCACGCTTACCTCAACCGCCACACCTACCACAGCCACCACACTTACCACAGCCACCACACCTACCACAGCCACCACACTTACCACAACCACCACACTTACCACAACCACCACACATACCACAACCACCACCACACCTACCACAGCCACCTCACTTAACACAGCCACCTCACTTAACACAGCCATCACACCTACCACAACCACCACCACACCTACCACAACCACCACCACACCTACCACAACCACCACACTTACCACAACCACACCTACCACAACCACCACACTTACCACAGTTTCCATGCATGTCCACAGCTGTCGATACCATACCTGGAAAAAGGAGAATCGATTATTTTTATTTTCCATGATGTATAGTTATGAATTGACTGGATCAAAAATTTCCGTCTAAATAAAGTACGTATTTAGTAGATTAATTATGAGGTTAATTATTAATGACGTTAATGATGGGGTCATTTTTATAATTAGTGTGATTAGGCGAGCTGGGATTAGATGGACACATTCGTTCACACGCACACACATACATTACATATACGTACATACATAGTCACATTAATACTTACAGACGTTCCGTACATACAGACGTGCATACATATTTACTTATTTAAATGTTACACACACACACACACACACACACACACACACACACACACACACACACACACACACACACACACACACACACACACACACACACACCACAAAGGCAATGATTACACCCGGAGAGAGAGAGAGAGAGAGAGAGAGAGAGAGAGATTGTTTATAAAGAGTAACAGAAACTGGAATTTTCAATATAGTCGTGTCAGTTGAGGGGAGATATTGCAATTTAGAGGGGGAGAGGGGGAGGTGTGCGCCCCTCTCCCCTCCCCTTCCCTACTCCCCTTCGTTTCCCCTCCACTGTCTCCGCGCCCCCTACCCCTCTCTCTCCCCAGCCTCGGCCCGCTGTGTACTCTTCCCTCCCCTTTCCCCATTCTCTCTTCCCTCTCCCGTCGGCCGCTCTTTTTTTTCCTTTCCTTTCCCTTCGCCTCTTCTTTCCATCTCCTCCCTTTCTCTCCCCTCCTCTCTGTCTTCTTTGCCTCCACTCCCCCACCCCCATCTTTTTTTTTTCCTTCCTTATTTTCTTGCTCTTGTCCCTCCCTTTTCTTTTCCTTCCCATCCTGGTCTCTTCCTGCCTTCCCTTCCCTTTTTACTCTCTCTCTCTCTCTCTGCCTGTCTTTCTCCAGTTGTGTGCGTGCGTGTGTGCGTTTGCGTGTGCGTGCGTGCGTGCATATGAAACCCTGCATCTAGACTCCCCGACACACAATTTTTACCTACACAATTAATGATCCTAATTACGCCTCCAGAATGATCCGGTCCAAATTATATATATTACGCCCCTCCATCGGTATTGAATTTCCCAGAGAGAGAGAGAGAGAGAGAGTCATATTAGGATTGGTTAGAGAGAGAGAGAGTCATATTAGGATTGGTTAGAGAGAGAGAGAGAGAGAGAGAGAGAGTCATATTAGGATTGGTTAGAGAGAGAGAGAGTCATATTAGGATTGGTTAGAGAGAGAGAGAGTCATATTAGGATTGGTTAGAGAGAGAGAGAGTCATATTAGGATTGGTTAGAGAGAGAGAGATATAGAGAGAGAGAGTCATGTCATTAGGATTGGTTATTGTGGTCTGGATTTTTTTTTTTATTCGCTTTGTGTGTTTGAAATAAAGCAATTTTTTAAAGTCACTAAAGTAATTTGGTGTTGATGCCTCTTAATAAAGCGGTTTGCATACGCCACTTGACTTAAATATAGTGTTTGGTTTATTTATATTTATTTATTTATATTAATGTGGATGGGTGGAGTGCATAAAGGGAGGCATATGAGAAGGGCATGGCGTTTTTATTTATTTATTTATTTTTTACTTACTCGCTGGAATTACAATCACACAAACATCTGATGACTTGTCTATAAAGAGGAATGTTTTAAAAGAGTTGAGACATGTTTTGCCCGTGAAAAATGGTGGAGCCAATGTTTCGAATACTCAGATAATGTGTGATAGCTTTCCTCTGTGTGTGTGTGTGTGTGTGTGTGTGTGTGTGTGTGTGTGTGTGTGGCTTGGAATTGTGGTTGGGACGTTGATAATCGTTTTTTTTTTTTTTTTTGGGGGGGATGTAAAATTGTGTGGAGGTGAGAATTTAGTTGTTGAATAACTGGATATGACACATTTCACTAGATACTTTCTTGATCATTTCAACTCTTATGCTTACATGTTCATGTTTATAGAGTTCTTTTGTCTCATTTCTTAGTGGTAAGGAACTTAAAGTGGTGGTGGTGGTGGTGGTGATGATGATGATGATGATGATGATGATGATGATGATGATTCTAAGCACTCTTGAAATTTCTCCAACATATATGCTTTCTTGTTGCTAAATCTAGATCCCGGTAAGACTTATGATGATGGTGGTATGATTAGGAGGCTAGATAGATAGAAATAGGTAGGTAAACAGATAGATATAGATGGATAGATATAAATACATAGATGCATAGACAAATCAAGAAAAAATGAGAGGTCTTAGTATATAACTTTATCTAGTTTAATCACCACTTATAAGCAATTTGTTTGGTTTAGTCAACAGAACTGGGAATTAGTGTGATTTCTTAATTACCGGTGGTTCTCAGTGTTCTAATTCCCCCTGAGTGCTATTTAATTACACCCAATTATGTTTGAGAGGGTGTTTATTTCTCGGAGGGTGTAATGTATGTGCCTTGTTGTATAGCTTGTATGATGTAGTTAACTGAGACGTGGAGGAGCCAAGCATTGTGTCACTGCCAGAGGAGGTTTCGTATGATACTGCTACAACATTCTCTCCTTTACGCTCTAATGGTAGCTGTGAAGGAGGAGTTAATGTAGGCTGTGTCACCGAATTTACCTGTGTATTGATAGGTTGTGGCTAGTCCGTACCCGGTACATAGAAACAATATATATTTTGAAACTACCACAAACGGGTATCAGATCGAATGGTGAGTCATGGTTTCAGTATTAAATAAAACTTCTCCAGGATACCGAAGTTTATTTTATGCAGAACTCAGGTGTGAAAGGATGGAATAAATTATCAAAGTTGTATTTCAAGAGTTACTTTGGTCTTCATGATAAAATTCTTTGCCGTCAACACCAAAAAGCCGAACATCAGGTGGCTCAGGTATCCACACACACACACACACACACACACACACACACACACACACACACACACACACACACACACACACACACACACACACACACACACACACACACACACACACACACACACACACACACACACACACACACACACACACACACACACACACACACACACACACACACACACACACACACACACACACACACACACACCACTCCTTTTCGTTTCCTAGTGTTTCTTTTATTTCTCCTCCTCTGCACTTTCCATAATTCTTTCCTTTCTTCTGTTCTTTCCTTATTCTTTTTTTATGTTCTTTTACCCCTTTTTATTTTATTTTTACTCTCTCCCTCCCCATTGCCCACCCCCTCACGACCCTTCACACATCCCCTTCCCTCTTCCTCCCCTCTTTCCCACATTTCCTTCCCTCTTCCTCCCCTCTTTCCCACATTTCCTTCCCCTGTCTCCCCTACCCCTCTCCCCTTATTCATCCTTTCAGTTCTCATTTCCTATTTCAGTCCTCCTCTCCCCTTTCCCCATTCCCTTGTTTTTCCCCCTCCCCTCCTCTCCCCTGCCTGCCTCCCTCCGTCCCTCCCCCTTACCTCTTTCTTCCATTCCTCGCCATTGTTCTTACCCCTTCGTGCTTTTCCTCTCACCTTTGTCCACCCATTACCTCCCTCTCCCCGTCTCCATCCCCCTCCCTCTCTCCTTCTCCCTCCCCCCTCCCTCCTTCTCCCTCCCCCCTCCCTCCCTCCCTCCACTTTTTAACTTGCTTGTTTTGGAAAATGTCTTGAGAAAAACAACTTTGTGTGAGTCGATGCAGTCCCTCTGTGTTAATGGTGTTGTTTTCCTTTACTCTCTCTCTCTCTCTCTCTCTCTCTCTCTCTCTCTCTCTCTCTCTCTCTCTCTCTCTCTCAAAATATTCCGATGTGCCAGTAAGTTCTAGCAACATAAAAGGAAGTAGAGACTAAGGAAAAAGGAGAAAGAAAGCAGGAATGAAGGAGAGAAAATACAGGGAAGGAAAGAGAAAAAAAGTAAGAGAAAGAGAGAAGAAAAGTAGTATGGAAGAGAGGAGAGTGAAGAGAGAAAGCGAGGAGTGACGAAGAATGAAAAGAGCGTAGAGAGAAAGTAAAAGAGGAAAGGGAAAGGAGATGATACGGGAATAGAGGAGAGGAAGAAGGGGAAGGGGAAGACTGAGTAAACAGAAAAAGTAAGAAAGATGAATTAAGAAAGTAAAAGAATAAAGGAAGAATAAATAAAGGTTAGCAAAAATAAGAGATGGAATGATTAAAGTGTATGATATGAAGACGGGAGGGCTTGAAATCGTGAGAAATTAAATGTGTGTGTGTGTGTGTGTGTGTGTGTGTGTGTGTGTGTGTGTGTGTGTGTGTGTGTGTGAGAGAGAGAGAGAGGGGGGGGGTTACGATTAATATGTAGGACTTGAAGAAACAGAAGACGTGGGATGAAAATGAGAAATTAAATTAGAGAGAGAGAGAGCAGTATTTTAGCATAAATCCTGAAAATCCAATGTACATGCCCTATTAATTTCGCAGAAGGAGATATACATTGACAGTAATGTATTGATATGATTCTTGAACGGAAAACCTTAGTACTTTGAGAGAGAGAGAGAGAGAGAGAGAGAGAGAGAGAGAAAGAGGAAACAGCTAACGAGAGAGAGAGAGAAGAAATATGAGAATTTATGGCAGAAATAACTTACGGAGCAGGAAGAGGAAAACAAGTTGACAAAGGTGGAATAATGGGCTAAAATACTGGAGTAAGGAGGAGAGAAAAATTATAAAATAGACTTATAAAGGAAGTATAAAATCTCTTCCCCTCTCATCTATCGAGCTAATGAAAAAAAGAAAAAAAGGTTAAGGTTATTGACTTAATCTGTTTATCATGCTTTTTTTCAATTTATTCCTGCTATCTCCAGACGATTTTACTCAGCGTAGTGGTAGATTTAAGGCAAGAAGAGGAAAGAAAAAGATGGAAGCAATTCTTGTTTGCGAGAATGGCCTCTTTTATTTCTCTCTCTCTCTCTCTCTCTCTCTCTCTCTCTCTCTCTCTCTCTCCCTCCTAATTTTTCAGGTAACTGTTTAATTTCATGCCAATCAATACAATCGTTCACTCATACCGCGTTACTACTTACGTAAGCAATCACACACACACACACACACACACACACACACACTTTTACATGCCTTTAGACGTTCTTTCGTAGTGAAAAGGTTGGTCTGATAATGAATATAAAATAGTATTATCATAAACTGTGTCGGGAAATTACCCCTTTCAAGCTCGGGATAACTCTAGTAATCCTCCCACTTTATATTGACCTTTTTTTTTATCCATCTACTTTATGCAGAACGTTTTTTTTTTTTTTTTATCCATCCACTATATGCAGAACGTTTTTTAATTCATCGAGAACGTTTTCATGTAGCTGTGAGTGAATCATACGAGGCTAAGAACGTTTTTCCTGCCACCATTAACCCTCCCATCATCAGGACAGCTCTAGTATAGTATGCCATCTGTCGCGGGTATTTGCAAGATGTATGGTAGGATCCAGGGTCCAAGCCCTGCCTAGGCCATGGGTTCGTATTCTCGCTGGGTAAGGAAGCTCCCTAACACCTTATCCTTAGCGATTTATTTTTGGATATGGCTGATGAATAAAATTTTTTGCGTTATTTGTGAAAAGTGGTGATATTGGAAGGATTTATATAAGATAAAATAGGACAATAAGGTGTAGTAATATTAGTCGCTTAGGAAAAGGCGTTAGGAGCTTCTTTAACCTGTACTATTGGTCCCCTCGCCCCCCGGCCATGACTCAGTGTGGGAAGAGCAGAAACCCCACCTCCACCTCCTTTCCTCCCCTCCCCTCCTTCTCCACCTCCTTTCCTCCCCTCCCCTCCTTCTCCACCTCCTTTCCTCCCCTCCCCTCCTTCTCCACCTCCTTTCCTCCCCTCCCCTCCTTCTCCACCTCCTTTCCTCCCCTCCTTCTCCACCTCCTTCCCTCCCGTCTTTCTCCACCTTCTTTCCTCCCCTCCTTCTCAACCTCCTTTCCTTCCCTCCTCCTCGACCTCCTTTCCTTCCCTCCTCCTCGACCTCCTTTCCTCCCATCCTATCTCCCTCCTTCCCCCACCCCCTTTCACCCGTACCTCTTTTCCAGCTCCTTCCCTTCCGCCTTCCTACCCCTTCCCCCGTCCCATCTTCTACACTTCTTCTTCCTCCTTCCCTCCTCCTTCCTTTTCCCCCTCCTCCCCTCACTTTCCCCCTTCCTCCCCTCCTCCCTCTCTTCACTTTCTTCCCCTCTGCCCCTCCCTTTCCCCCACCTCCCACTCTCCCATTCCCCTCTCCTCCCCTCTCTCCCTTCTCCCTGCTCCAATCCACCCCTCCCCTCCACCCGTGTCCATCTTCCTCCCTTCCTCTTTCTATCACACCCCTTATCGCTCTCCCTCCATCCATTCCCCCTTCCGTCTATCCCTCCCTCTCATCCCGCTGCCTCCCCTTCCTCCTCTATCCTTCCCTCCCCTTCTCTATCTTCCTTCCTCCTCTCCTTCCTTCCTCCTCTCCCCTTCCCTCTCTCCTTTATCTCTCCCTCTCATCCCTCTCCCCTTCCCTCTCCCCTTCCCTCTCTCCTCTCCCCTTCCCTCTCTCCTCTCCCCTTCCCTCTCTCCCCAGTGCTGGCAGAAGAAAAAAAATAGTCAGCAGGAAAACTCAACCCTTCCACCAATAAACCAAAAACTGATTTTAAAAAAGTGAAAAAATAAATCAGGTCACAGGTAGTCCGTGTGTGTGTGTGTGTGTGTGTGTGTGTGTGTGTGTGTGTGTGTGTGTGTGTGTGTGTGTGTGTGTGTGTGAGAGAGAGAGAGAGAGAGAGAGAGAGAGAGAGAGAATCAGCTAAAAGCAACAAAGAAAAAGGTGAAAAGACAATAGTCGAGAGCGAAAAGCAGACACAGACAGACAGAGAGACAGAGCCAGGAAATAGCGAGGAATACCAAGACTGGAAAAAAGGGAAAATCGAAGAGAGATAGAGGGGGGAGGGAGGGGAAAGTGCTTTCTTAAACCTTGCGTTGTCGCCGCAGAGAAATCAGCATAAAGAGGAAAAGTTAGAGAGAGAGAGAGAGAGAGAGAGAATATCTAAAACCAAGACCCAGACTTAAACCTAGAGGACAGACCAAAAGACCGAGAGAGAGAGAGAGAGAGAGAGAGAGAAGGGAAGGGGAGGGAGGGGGGAGGTGACGGTAGCTGCAACAATAACCATAAAAACGTGGACAACAGCGAAAAGGAAGAGGGAGGGGGGGAGGGAGGGGCGATAAAGGGAGGGGGAGGGAGGGACGATGGAGGGAGGGGACGATAAAGGGCGGGCGATAAAGGGAAGGCCAAAAGTTCGACAGCAAAACATCATCAACAAGTCGACATAAACGCTGCCCTTCCGCTCGAAACTTAGGCAAACTTTATAATATATTTTAGACTTCCTTTTTTCTTTTTTTTTTGGGGGGGGAGAGGGGGCGGGTGTTTGGAATGTGCTATATGTGTTGATGTAGACTCTCTCTCTCTCTCTCTCTCTCTCTCTTTTCTCAGCCTTTCCCCACTCTTTTGCTTTTTTTTTCTGTTTTTCATTCATATTGGGTTTCCATTTCTCTCACACTCTCATTCCTGACTTTTATTTTTTTCGTGTTCTGTTCCATTTTTTTTTTTCTTTATTGTTTTTCGTATTTCCTTCAGTCCCTCTCCATTTAAGTTCCCCTTCATGCTGGTCTTTTCAGTTCCTTCCTATTTTATTTTTTGTTAGGTTTCCCGTTTTTCTTCCGTCTTTCCATCCATCCTTCCTTTCTTCCTGCCTTCCGTCTATCTATCTATCATTCTATCTGTCTGTCAGTCTATATCTATCAGTCCGTTTATGTGTGTCTGTCCATCCTTCCTTCCTTCCTTCCTTCCTTCCTATTCCCTTGTTTCTAGCTTCCTTCCTTTTTTTAATCCTTCCCTCCATACATGTTTTCTTGAGTTAGTGGTTTTCCTCCCACCTCTTTCCTTCCTACCTATTTTTTTTCCCTTTGTGTTTATGTCTTTTATTTGTTCTTTACTCCTTCCTTCCGTGCTCTTCGTGTGTTTCCTTACAGACGGTTACGCTCCTTCGCTTCTTCCATGTTTTCCTATTTTTTCCTTTACTACTTCCTTCTACCCTTCTCATATATTTTCTTAACCTTCTTCCTCCCTTCCTTCATTTCTTTTTCCGTCCTTCTTTTTCTGCGTTTTCTTTTATTTTGTCTTTCTTTTGTTGTGTTTTCAGTCAGATTAATTATAAGTATTCTTTCGTTTCTTCCTTGCTCATCTCCACCCGTTCTTCCTTCCTTGTATTTTTCCATTTTCCTTTATTTTTAGTGTTGTTTATATGTCATTCCGTCACTCCTTCCTTCCTTCCTTCCTTCCTACCTACCTTCTTTCCTTCCTACCTACCTTCCTTCCTTCTTCCTTCCTTCCTTATCACCACCACCATTACCCTGCCCATACCCTATCAAAGCAATCGTCCAGCCTAACAACCACCATTACCTCAACTACCATCACCATTACCGCCTCCCATTTACCACCATTCCTACCAGCCAAACAACACCATTACCACTACTACCATCACCATTCGTACCATCATTCCAAGCTCCATTCCTACCACCATTCCAAGCTTCGTTCCTACCACTGTTCCAAGCTTCATTCCCACCATCATTCCTACCACCATTCCAGCCTCCATTCCTTCCACTTCCAACCTCCATTCCTACCACAATTTCAGCTGCATGTGTTACCCATTCCTACCACCATATCTTCCGTTCCTACAACAGCTGTGAGTATATTGCAACCAAAATTAATACCACCATCCTCGACACAATCCTTTTCTTTCCAACTTCATTCCAACCAACATTCCTACCAACATTCCAACCAGCATTCCACTTCATAACCATCATTTTACTGTACCCACCACAATTCCTACTCATTCTTACCACATTTTGATCGTTCCAACCACAGTTCAAACCACTGTTCTTACCAACATTCCATCCAGCATATATGCCACCATTCCTACCACAATTCCTACCACTATTCCAACCAACGTTCCTACCACAATTCCCACCACTGCTCTAACCAACGTTCCTACCACTTTCTAACCAACGTTCCTACCTCTCATCTAACCAGCGTTCCTACCACAATTCCTGCCGCTGTTATAACCAACGTTCCTACCACAATTCCTGCCACTAGTCTAACCAATGTTCCTACCACAATTCCTACCACCATTTGTCTTGACCATATACGTTCCGAGAGGCAGAAATTCCCACCGTCACCACAATCACTGCCACTACCACTATTTCTCCCCCTACCACAACTACCACCATTCCTACCACAGCTTCTACAACCATTCTGATCCTCGCTGCCTTCCTCTTAACTACCTTTTCTACCACGACTCTTGACTACTGTTGTTTCGTTCCTACCACTGTGCCTGCCTTCATTCCAGCCACTATTCATACTTCCATTCCTACCACTATCCCTGTCTCCATTCCTACCATTGTTTCTACCTCCATTTCTACCGCTGTTCCTACTTTCATTTCTACCACTATTCCTAGCCCCATTTCTACCACTATTCCTAACCCCATTCCTACCGCTTCCTGATTCCATTCCTATTACTTTGTATCCATTCCTACCGCTGTTCCTACTCTCATTCCTACCACAATTCATACCTCCATTCCTATCACTTCCTACCTCCATTCCTACCACTAGTCCTACTTCCATTCCTTTCACAATTCATAACCCCATGCCTACCACTAATCCTACCCCCGTTCCCACCAATAGTCCAACCCCCATTCCTACCACTATTCCTACCTCCAGTCCTACCACTATTCCTACCCCCATTCCTGCCTCCATTCCTACCACAATTCCTACACCCATTTCTACCTCCATTCCAACCACTGTTCCTACCTCCTTTCCTATCCTCATTCCTGCCCTCGTTCCTACCATTATTCCAGCTACCATTCCAACTGCCATTCCCACTACCATTCCTACCACCATTCCAGGTATCATTTCTACCACCATTCCAGCTACCAGTCCAACTACCGTTCCTATCACCATTCCAACTACCATTCAAACTGCCATTCCTACCACCATTCCAGCTACCATTCATACCTCAACTCCTTCCACTATTTTAGTTACTGTTCCTACCACATTTCTAGGCACCATTCTTACCACCATTCACACGGATTTTCTTGTCCCCAGTCCAACCATCATTCCAACTACCATTCCTGCCATTATTACAACCACTATTTTGCTTCCATTCCTAACATCCTCTTTGCCATTCCTACCAACAAACATTCCAGCCATACTTTCAGCCACCTTTATTTCCTTTCCTAGGACCTTTCCTACCACAGTTTTTTTTTCTTTTCCTACGACCGTTCCTACCACAATTTTTTCGCTTCTAACCATTCCTACCACAATTTTTCCTTTCCTACGACCGTTCCTACCACAATTTTCGTTTCTTGCGACCGTTCCTACCACAATTTTTTCCTTTCCTACGACAGTTCCTACCACAATTTTTCCCTTTCTTACCACCGTTCCTACCACAATTTTTTCCTTTCCTCCGACCGTTCTTACCACCACAATTTTTCCTTTCCTACGACCGTTCCTACCACATTATTTTCCTTTCCTACGACCGCTCGTACCACAATTTTTCTTTTCCTACGACCGTTCCTACCACAATTTTTTCCTTTCTTACGACCGTTCCTACCACAATTTTTTCCTTCCTTACGACCGTTCCTTCCACAATTTTTTCCTTACGACCGTTCCTACCACAATTTTTTCCTTCCTTACGACCGTTCCTTCCACAATTTTTTCCTTATGACCGTTCCTACCACAATTTTTTCCTTTCTTACGACCGTTCCTACTACATTTTTTTCCTTTCTCGCCATTGTACCATTTCACTCACCATTCCCACCCCCATTTGTCTGAACCATAACCGTTTCTGAAGCCAGTGATTCCCACCGCCACTACCATTGTTTCTTGGACTACCACAAGTACATAAAAACCATACCTACCACAAATACCACATCTGCCACACTTACCACACCAACCACAGCTACAGGAAATACACATACCACAGCTACCACAACTGCTAGTCCATCAAACTCCACAATTACCCCTCCACAACTGCAAACGCCCCCTGGTCTTGTAATAACGTACTCGAGGCCTCGTATAAAGGTTTCAGTTTCCTGGGTCTGTATTCTCGTCGGTCAAGGAAGCTCCGTAGCACCTCTTCCTTAGCGGTTTATTTTTGGATACGGTTGGTTAGTCAGTTTGTATATCATTTGTGCTGAAGTTGGTGGTATTGGAATGATTGACACAAGAGGGCAGTAAGGAATAATAAGTAAAATAATAAGTAATATGTAAAATAAAGAGTAATAAGGAAAATAAATCGCCCTGGAAGAGGTGTTAGGGAGCTTCCGTAACCGACAGGAATACGGGTCCACGGGGTGTTTCTCAGGGGGTCGCTGGGGAAATCTTAACCATCTCGAGACACTATATTTCCTTTTACACTAACTTGGCCCAGATTTTCGTCCATTCGCAGCTCATTTCACGAAGCTCAGTGGCAGATAAAGACAAGGCTACAGCTCTGCATCGCATCCATAGCACTTCTTCATGACTAGCCTCATATTCTACTTGTAATCCGTTAATACAACATTCAAGATGGAGAGGTGGGAATTTTAGGCCAAGTTAGAGTAAAAACAGTATTGTCCTTAGCACATCTTCGTGACTAGCAGCATAGTTTGCTTGTAATCAGTTAATACAGTTCGGCGTTCAAGATGGGGAGGTGGCAGTTTTAGGCCAAGTTAGAGTATAAATGGTACTGTCCATTGCACTTCTTCGTGACTACCATCATACTCTGCTTGTAATCCGTTAACACAGTTCGGCGTTGAAGATGGAGAGGTGACAATTTTAGGCCAAGTTAGGGAAAAAACAGCACAGTAACAGGATTTCAGTCTCATTTCCCTTACGTTAAACTTGTGATGAATCCACAAAATGTTTTCCCTCTTCTACCAACCTTCTTTTGGAGAGAGTTCCCAGTAGCAGTGCAAGATGATTTCCAGGAATATTGGATTGGGTCATTTGCGAAGGATGTTGTGGGTGAGAAGCTGATGAGTGTTTGGGTGAAAAGGGGTTAGTACCTTATTATCATCAGCAAATTGGTTATCTGTGTGCTCGTGTTATTTTCGTCTGCCTGTGTGTGTGTGTGTGTGTGTGTGTTGTGTGTGTGTGTGTGTATGTGTTTTATGTGACCGACTCTGGGCATAGGCTTTACAGCCTGCTTTCAAGGCCCAGTAGTCCTCCTACGTACCGCACACCTCTACATATCACCACTTCGGCGCTAATACCCACCGTCCATACTGAATACGTGCTAGGGCTGTCTCATACAGGACTGGTGTATTGGTATTAGCGGGGGTATTTTTACGACATGTCGGCGGGCCTTCTGGTAGATCAGTAAAGTCTGATTTTTAAGAAATTCAAATCCTTAAACTGTTCCCTGCCTCAGCGGGATTTGAACCCGGGTCCATCAGGACTGCAGGCCAACTCTCTACCGATTGAGCCACCGCCTCCCCTAGCAGAGGAATTTTCCAAGATGTCGAGCACCATATCAGAGCAGCGTAATTGGGTCTGCATGAAAGATTTATTTTTTACCCTTTGCAGTGATTCAGTTTTTGTTACCCACCCATGCTGACAGCCCAAAAAAAAAAAATAAATAAATAAAAAGAAATAAAATAAAAAAAATAAAATAAATAATGTTAACCTCACAATTTAAGTTTTCAGGTCATTTTTTTTTTTTTTTAGTGTTCGTTTACGTGCATGAATTACCTACTCAGTTTTGATTACCTGAGTTATTCAAATCTCATCCAGCCGTCATAAGCTCTTGATTCTTTAAGGGAGTTTGTAGATGAGGCCACGAATGTCGAAGTATATTATCCAGGAGAGGAGAGTGAAAAAAAGTTGACAGTTGTTGTTTTAGAGGTTGTTTATTTAGTTCAGAAGAGTACCTTAGCAGTAAAAGGGTTAATGAAGGCTATATCTTACCTGTCCAATTCGAAAAATGTCTCCAGATCTCACAAAAACTACCAGAAGAGAGTAAAAATTAAAGCAGTAATACTTCATTGGATTCTATTGAGCCTCTACGCTATGAAGGTAAAGAAAATTGGCTGTTTTATTGTTACTACACACACATCAAATGCCACAACTATCACGACTGTCCTATCTGTATCTACCACAATTACAGCAGGTGCCTTATAGCTGCCACAGTTACTACCATTTTACTACCACAGCTCATTACTAGCTACCGCAACTACCACATCTTCAACTGTTACTACCACAGCTACCACAATTTTAACTCCTACAACCACAGTTTATATCTTTATTTACCACAACTACAGCAATTATAACTTTCCACCACCACAAACACAACTCATATCTACCGCAACCACCACAATTTTAACTGTTCCTGCCACCACAACTAAAACTTCTGCAGCAATCTTACTGGCCCCAAAGCTACCACAACTACCACAATCCCCCAAAGCTAAACTACCACAACTACCACGATTACGAGGGCAGACAACCATTTCCCTCTCGTAATGACACCTTTCACTTCCCTATTCTCGGTCTTCTTCCTCTTCTTCCCCTTTATCTGTATCTTTTGGTATGGTGTGTGTGTGTGTGGGGGGCTTTTTTAACCTGTATTTCTCCATCTATCTATCCTGTTCATCCACCCCTTTCGTCCTCCAGTCTATCTCCTCTCTTTCCTCTTTTTTCTCTCATGAAGCTCTCTCCATTTCCTCTTTTTTCCCCTCATTTCCGTTCGTGCCTCATTTCTCTTTCTCATCTTTCCCTTCCTCTTTTCCCCTTCCTCTACCACTCCGATTTACGACTCTCTCTCTCTCTCTCTCTCTCTCTCTCTCTCTCTCTCTCTCTCTCTCTCTCTCTCTCTCTCTCTCTCTCTCTCTCTCTCACACACACACACACACACACACACACACACACACACACACACACACACACACACACACACACACACACACATCGTTTATGCACTCCACACTCAGACAAATTAACTTCGCAAACACACGCCTTCATTTTTACTTGCAAATACATTAACTTGTCTGTTGTGTACACGTTATTAGAGAGAGAGAGAGAGAGAGAGAGGGAGAGAGATTATTTTGTTAAGTAATTAGACTGATTAGGCACTCAGAAATTGTGCTATTAAGAGTAAGACAAAAGTGGGAGATAAAAAAAATAAAACGATATACAAGTGGAAAAAATTAAAGAAGTGAATTAGTCAGTAAACATGCAAACGAACAGCAAGACAGAAATGGAAATATTTTGAGAAACCGGCTATACACCTTTCACTCTAACTTGGCCTAAAACCGTCATCTATCCATCTTGAAGGGTTGGGTGTAACAGTGCACTCACACCAGATTATGGTGCTAGTCACGAAAAAGGGCTGTGGAAAGGATGTACTGACGTGGTATTTCTTCTGCCACTGAGCTAAGTGAAGTAAGCTGCAAAAGGACGAAAATCTGGGCCAAGTTAAGGTGGAAGGACTATAGTAAGGGTAGTGTAGAAGTAGAACTACAAACAGGTGAAGTTAAATATTGTAAAGAATAATTAAACATCGTAGGCTCTCAGATGTAGGCTAATTAGTATAGATGTTTAAAGGCGAGGGAACTAGTCACTCTTCCCTGAGCGGCATTATGTGAGCAAATCTTAGGCCTTTTTTTTTTTTTTTTTTTCCGCGTGGGATAATCGCCGCTCAAGAGTTTAAGATGATATAATATTTTGTCCGCATGAACGGTTTTTTGCCGCATAGGAGTTTCTGAAGAAGGCAGTGGTGTGTGTGTGTGTGTGTGTGTGTGTGTGTGTGTGTGTGTGTGTGTGTGTGTGTGTTGCATGATATACTACTCATAAGTGTAGGGAAATTATGCTATTCTGAAATCAATTGTAGCGCTTATCTTAACGTCACAAATGCTTATATATATATATATATATATATATATATATATATATATATATATATATATATATATATATATATATATAATATATATATATATATATATATATATATATATATAATATAATAAACACTCAAGTAAGCATACCTGATATTAAAATGTGCACAAGCTCAGCCACACCCAGCCGCAGGTAAACCACAACACCTCCCCCCCCCAAAAAAATATATATATATATATAATAATAATAATAGTTCTTTGAAATACTCCATAGCCATCTCCATTATTCTAGGACATTCACCACTTTGAGGTTTGGCAGTGCATGCGGGGGTGGAGGGATGAGTGAATTTCTGCCGCGCTAAAATTTTCCCGCGATACTCCTTGTGGACGACGCCAATTTTCACGCGTATACTCCTTGTGGACGGTGCCAATTTTCACGCGTATACTCCTTGTGGACGGTGCCAATTTTCACGCGTATACTCCTTGTGGACGGTGCCAATTTTCACGCGTATACTCCTTGTGGACGGTGCCAATTTTCCCGCGATACTCCTTGTGGACGACGCCAATTTTCCCGCGATACTCCTTGTGGACGGTGCCAATTTTCACGCGTATACTCCTTGTGGACGGTGCCAATTTTCACGCGTATACTCCTTGTGGACGATGCCAATTTTCACGCGTATACTCCTTGTGGACGGTGCCAATTTTCACGCGTGTATTTGTGGACGGTCCCATTGAACACTATAATTTGTAAACCGTGCACTTTCCCCCTTGTGGCAAAAAAATAAATAAATAAATAAATGTGTGAATCTAGCCTTCGTCCCTATTTAGCGAAATCCGATTGACTGCCTGATCCTACTAAACCACCAGGCTTCCATTTTTTTTATTATTATTTTTTTTTAATGCGAGGAAGAAGGAACCAAAGGCCATGACCCCGCATATGGCTATCACCCAACCTATAGTAAATGGTTTTCTGGAGTGCAGGGAGCTATTTGATTTGTCGCTTATTGTAGTCTTCTAAATATAGCACTGCATCGGGTTAGTGGATGGTGAGCGCTGCCACATATTTCAGTGATAAGAGAATAAGGAGAAATTTGACTGATAAGAGAAGCAGTGGAGAGATATATAAATAAAAGCTGAGACAAAATTAAATCGATAAAGAAATAGTATGTGAGGGAGAATGACCAAGAAATTAACTTTAACGAGAGAAATAGTGTGTGTGTGTGTGTGTGTGTGTGTGTGTGTGTGTGTGTGTGTGTGTGTGAGAGAGAGAGAGAGAGAGAGAGAGAGAGGGGGGGGGGTCGATAAATTGGTTGGTAGTTTGGGTTTTGCTTGCTAGACGGAGAGGAAGGGGAAGGGGAGGGAGGGAGGGAGGGGAGAAGAAGGGAGGGGAAGGGTAAGATGGAGGAGGAAAGAGTAAAGGATTGGAAGGCAAGGGGGAAAAAGATTAATCGAAGTGTTGCTTGGGAGAGAGAGAGAGAGAGAGAGAGAGAGAGGAAAGATAATATGGAGAGGTGAAAGTAAAATTATGGTAGATAAATGGAGAGTCAGAAAAAGCTAAAAGAAGGAATAGGATATACATAAAAAAATGACAGGCAAAGTGAGTGCGTGACAGGCAAGTAATGGAGAAGGAAGAGATCACATAATTGGAGGGACAGACAGACAGAAAGGAGAGGGCTAGAGAATTGCTAGACAGACAGACAGACAGGAGAGAAAGGAGATGTTTTCAGTGGTTGCGAGATCAGAGAGAGAGAGAGAGAAACAGCGAGAAAGTAAATTTGAAACATTAAGATATAAACTGAATAAGGTGAAGGGAGAGGGATGAAATATAGTTAAGACAGACAGACAGACAGACGGAAACGTAAAAACAGCCATAGACAGACAGACAGGGAGGAGAAGAAAGAGATGCAAAATGTAAATGTGAGACACGGAAATAGACAGCAAGACAGAAAAAAAAATTGACCGACCGACAGACAGACATAAGAAGAAAGAGATGCAGAGTATAATTGAGAGAGAGAGAGAGAGAGAGAGAGAGACAGACAGACAGACAGACAGAGACAGACACAGACAGATAAAAATTGGTACTTCGACAGACAGATAAAGAAGATACACGAAAAGGGAGAAAGATATGAGATTCTGAGAAAGAGAAATGGAAGCAAAGATATAGAGGATGTAATATATTCGGAAAGAGAGAGAGAGAGAGAGAGAGAGAGAGGGAGAGCTGGGGTGAAGTCAGTGAGGAGGAAATTTATGTGAAGGGAGGGAGGGACGGGGGAGGAGGCAGAGAGAGAGAGAATAAAACTAAAAGCGACCAAATTTAACCTCTAGAGCCAAGGATTGCTGCACATTTGATTTTTGATTCATAACGTACCACCCTTCGCCTGTTGCTCGTAGACGCAAAGGTTGTAGAGCCTGACTACAGAATTGTCAGGATTTTTATTTTATTTCGTTCACACCATTTCATCGCGACGCTGAGAGGGTTAAGCTCAAATTAATAACGAAACCATGATCCAGTGAGCGAAAAGAAGTGAACTAGCTCAGACCTATGAATCATTTAAGGCGAGCGAGAGAGTGAGTCAGAGGGTCATTTTGTGAGATAGTAAAGAATGTCAGAGCGTGTAGGAAGACCCAATGAGGCCGTTAAGTCAGTGGGCAGGTCGCCAGGGGGAGAGAGAGTGAGAGAGAGAGAGAGTGAGTGAGTGAGTGAGTGAGCGAGTGAGAGAGAGAGAAAGAGAGAATGGTGAGTTTCTGTAATGAAGTTTTATAGATCGATAGATAGATAGACCGACAGGTAGACATATCAAAGAGAGAGGGGGGTATATGAAAAAGCATAAAATAGTAACTAACACCATAACAGCCAAGATTTTTTACTGGTAGACCTCTTGGGACTTTTTGTAAAGGAACAAAAAGCAAAAAAAAAAAAAAAAGTAAATCTGACCTTATGTTTATAGTGAATCTTAAGGTGTTTGCAGAAAGACTCTCAACTTTAGTATCTTAGTGATTATGACTCAAGTCCCCAGGAATCATTAAAGGAGTCCTAGGTATTTGTATCTTTCCTAGGTATTTGTATCTATCCCGGGGGCTTAGAGACGCTAGGGCGAAAGACTTATTTTAAATTGGATCCTCAGTAATTAAGTACAGTAAGTAATTCAGTGACATGGGCTCTCCTACGTCAGCCTCTGGAAAGGTCTGACAGCTAACGAAACAAATAGACAGGCAGACAGACAGACATTTACAAAGTGAAAATAGACTGACACAACTACAAAGAGATAAGAGAGAGACAGACAGACAAATACAAAAATAGAGACAAACAGCTACAGATAGAAAATAGACAGACAGACAAACAATTACAAAGAGAAAATAGACAGACAGAGACAGACACAAACAGACAGACAAACAATTACAAAGAGAAAATAGACAGACGGAGAGACAGACACAGACAGACAATTACAAAGGGGTCCCTAAAAATCAGTGAGAAAAATTTGGAAGGGGTCAGAGAGAGGGGTGGTGCGAGGCAGGTTGTTGACCCCATTTGACCTCGTATTAAGCCAAGATGACCCTCTGTAACCCCGCCCAGTGACACCCAAGGAAATGATTCTAGCTATTACTTTGACTGAGATCCGGGGGAGGGGGGGTAGAGTGGAGGAGGAAGGGGGAGATGAAAGGGGGTGAAAACGAAGGAGGTTGAGATAGAGGTGGAAGGAATAGAAGGAGAGATAAGCAGATAGATAGATAGTTGACGAAAAGTTGGTAGACGTAAATTAAAAGATGCTTAGATGGTACATTGATAGATGATGATAAAGAGGATGATATAAGGTAGAAACAGGTAAGCAGAGAGTGAATAGCGGTCTGTGTGTGTGTGAGAGAGAGAGAGAGGTTGATACGGAGGAAAGGATAAAGAATTAGTTTGAGGGGAATTAAACGAGTAAGTAAGGGAGGGAGATGATAATTGATAGGGAGAATAACAAGATTAGTAATGAAGGAAGAGGGAGCAGAGAGGAGGAAGTGAAGGAGGAGGAAAAGGAGAAGGTGAATAAAGAGAGGGGAAGGGGTGAAGGGGAAGGAAGAGGGAAGGATGGTAAGAGTAGGTGGGGAAAATAGTATGGGAGGGAAGTAAATGAAGTGGAGGAGGAAGAGGAAGAAGGAGGAGAAGAAGAGGAGGAGGAGGGTATGGAAAGGAAGGAAGTGGGAAGGGAGGCGAGAGTAGGTGGAGATACTATGGAAAAGACTTTATGAATGTTTGAAGAAAGAATGAGGAGAAAGAGAGAGATGTGGAAGTGGAGAAATAAAGAATTCCAGAGAGAGAGGGGGGGTGGAATGAACAAATTAGTGAAGAATTCGGTGTAGAGGTTGCGGTAATGAGACACATAAGGAGAAATACTTTGAGGTGATGAGAGAGAGAGAGAGAGAGAGAGAGAGAGAGTCTTTTCTGTCAGTCTTCGATTATGTATTTGTCTGTTTGCTTGTTCGTGTACGTTTTATATATATATATATATATATATATATATATATATATATATATATATATATATGTATATACACAAGTATATATATAATATGTAGGTTTTCTGTCAAGAATACATCAGGAGAAATGAAAGGATTTTAAGTAAGAGATATGCCCTGCATTAATAAAACATTGTGTGCCTTGCAGAGAAGGGACGGTGGGGACGAACTCAGATGACCCGTGATGACCCAAGATGACCCTTAATGACTCCCGGCCATGAAAGGTAAGTTCTTCTTTAATAATGGGGACCGGCTGGAGAGGGGACAAGGAAGGGAGAAGATGAGGCAAGAAGAGGGAACAAGAGGAAAAGAGGAAAATGTATTGGTGAGTTAGAAAATTGAGGGAAGATAGAAAAGAGGGAAAAAGCAATTGATATAAGGGAAAGATAGTCAGGAAGGGAAAGAATGAGGGTGCGGTCAAGAAAAGTGTTAGAGAGTGAAAAGGAGAGAAGGAAATTTATACAGTGCTTGGAAAAGAAAAAAAATTGAGAGAGAGAGAGATGCGAGGGTGAAAGTGATGGTCTTAGGAGGAGGAAGATTTAGTGGATGACGAAAGAGAAAATGCAAGGAAAGTGAGGGAGAGAGAAAAGAGAGTGAGAGCGGAGGGGGAGGGAAGAGAAAGTGAGAGAAGATGGAGGCATAGAAGAAATATTTAGTAGACGAGAAGAGATAATAGGCAAGGAAAGTGAGACATAAAGAGTGAAAGTAGGAAGTGAGAGGGAAGGAGTAAAGGAAGAGAGAGAGAGAGAGAGAGTTGATGGTAGGAAAAGAGTTAAGAAACTAGAAAAGGAGAGAATTCTTTGAGTGAGTAAGGAAAATGAGAGTAAGAAAATAAAGTACTGGAAAAAATAAAGGAACAGTAACTAGGAGAAGAAAAGGAAAAATGTGTGTGTGAGAGAGAGAGAGAGAGAGAGAGAGAAGGGACAGGACAAAGTGAAGGAGAGAAAAGAGAATGGGAAAAAGAAGAGTTTGAGAGAAAGTGAGCGAGGAAAAATAGGGATGGGAACAAAAGTAAGACGGAAAAGAGAAGATGAGAGGAAGAAGATTGGGAAGGAGACGGAAACATTAGAAAAAAATGTTGTGAATCAGCACGTTAAATGAGAAACGAGAAATTCAAGTGAAGTGATATCACACACACACACACACACACACACACACACACACACACACACACACACACACACACACACACACACACACACACTAATGACAGGTGAGTGAGTGATTACCTGAGTGACAGCCGTAAAACCACCTCTCAGTATATCAGTGACAGGACACATTGATCTGACGTGTGCCATATTAATTAATCTGCAACTAATACGCTTTCTCTCTTATTTGGAAACGCTCACCGTCCACTCACTTCATGTAGCGCAGCCGTAAAATGACTGTACTGAATAATTAGCCATATGGTTTCTTATATTCCGGGAAGCCATTTATTACGTTGGGTGGTAACCATATAACCAAGTGAGATCGTGTGGTCTAGTGGGTTAAGGCGCTTCAACCGGGGCCCGTAAAGGTATACAGTATATCTTTTTTTTTTTTTTTTTTTTAGATAATGCTACTCAGGGATGCGTGAGGCTGGTCTCTCTCGCCTTAAATGTCGGGACTAGCCTAGGCCCGGGCCACTACGCTCTTTACAGGAAAAAAGGGATTGCATGGATGGATGGATGATGAGTGGATAGTTGGAGGATGGATGGATGGATGAATGGATAGTTGGAGGATGGATGGATGGATGGATAGATGGAGGATGGATGGATGGATAGTTAGATAGGTAGATTGATTGATTGATTGATGGATGGATGGATAGATAGATAGATGGATAGATAGATATATGGATAGATGGGTAGAATAAAATCGTCTGGTGATGCCTGAATAACAACCTGGTTAGAAATAAAGGTGGTGTTCTTAGTGGCATAGGAAATTCCGTAACACGTCCTTCTCAGCGATTTATTTTCCATACTGCAGCTTAAAAATCCCTTGTATGTTAGATTTATCATTTTCATCTGTACACAGTTTGCACCAATCCATTAGTAGTATACAAGAGGTCAGTGAAGTGTAACGTGCTAAATAAATCTCTAAGGAAAAAGTGTTAGGGAATATCGAGATTACTGTTGATGTACCATAGCAAAGAATTTAAGTTGATGTTACGATTTCTCTTAGTTAAGCAAAAATTGTCTCTAGTTAACGTAAATGTAAATAATAGGAATTCTCTTCTCTGGGCAAAATCGTCTAGTATTGTCTTAGTTAAAATCCCTAGGTGTTTACTAGGCCAAGAATTTAACCTACTGTGTGGATTTCTTTGAGATGAGTAAAATCGTCTGGTGGTAGTCTAAGTA
>NC_137020.1:25741462-25751462 GCF_032717465.1 Coenobita brevimanus
AAAATAGCCATTATTGTTGCCCTCCATTTTTAATCATTTTATCGTCTGTGTTTTCGAATTGTTAATTTTGAAGTGATTTTGTTTATGCATTCATCGTAATACATTTTTAATCTTGGAAACGTTAATGAGGGATGAGTAAAATTTCGTCTTCGTTTAATATATATGCTTTTTTTTTTTCCTTGTAAATTTTAGATAGTCTTAACTCTGTTTTTCCTTCGAATATATTTATCTTTTTTTTTTTGTAGTATTTTATAAAGGCTCGTGAGAATTACCATGTCTTTTAGTAATTTTTTTCTTTCACTATTTTTTAGATGTTGTCATTGATACGCGTTTTACGTTTTATTTCGTCGTAAAAAATTGTGAATGATGAAAAGTGCGCCTTGCTTTTAATATATCTCCTTCCTGTTCGTTTTCGATTTTGTGATACTAGAACGAATTAATCCCTTCTTGTAGTGGCTTATTTTTCTTTTTATATCGTATTTAAATTAAGGATGATTTAAATGTATCTTTTAAATCCACTTTCTTCATTTCCATCAGATTAATCCACTTTCTTCATCTATTCATCATACTAATATCACTTTCTTCATCTCGTCATCTTTTTAATCCACTTTCTTCATCTCTCGATCATATTAATCCACTCTCATCTCTTCATCTTTTTAGTCCATCGTCTTCGTCTCTTCTTCTTTTAAATCCACGTTCTTCATCTCTCCATCATTTTAATCCTCTTTCTTTATCTCCATCTTTATCACTTTCTTCATCTTTCCGTCTTTTTAATCCACTTTCATCTCTCCATTTTAATCCACTGTCTTCATCTCTCCATCTTTTTCATTCTATCTTCTTCTCAATCTTTTTAATTCTCAATGTGTTTGTTTTGCCATTCATAATTTAAGGATTATCCAGATTCTTGTGTTTAACGTAAAAAAATAATAATACTTTCATTCCGTGAGGCTATATTCTCCAATGTCATATTGTCTCAGTCGGCATTGCGGCGTGGGTAGAAGTTGTGAGTTGTGGTTGGGTGGTTGTGGTTGGGTGGTTGTGGTTGGGTGGTAGTGGTTGTGGTTGGGTGGTTGTGAGCTGATGGGTAGGTATGGTTCGTGGTTGACATTTGGGGGGGATTGTAAGGTTGTTGATGGATACTTAGAAGATCTGTTGTAAAATTTTTGGGTGTATATTGTGGCTGGTCGGTTGTGATTTTATTTGTATTGTTGGTTGATTGTGGATTGTGTGGTTTGTGGGCTGGTGTTTCTTGTGACTTGGTTATGGGTGGAAGGGAAGGTTTTTGTGTTAGAAGGTTGTTAGTTGTGGATTGTTAATTGTTGTTTTTGTGGGCTTAATTCATGGTTGTATGCCTGAACGACAAATGGTGGGCTTCGCTAATGTGGAGAACGTTGTGAGATGAAAATGTTAACTACTTTGGAAGCACAACTCAAAATCCAAGCGCTCTCGTAATTCAGCGTTCATTTCCACATTGTTCGTTCTAACGTGCACTTTCCCACACAGTTCGGTTTGATAAAGCATACGGCAGTAATCCTTGCCCCCTTTCCGTTCCATCCCTCTCCCCTACTCCCTTTTAATCCATTTCCACTTTCGCCTCTCCTTCCTTTCCATCTTTCTTCAGCCTTCCCCTCCTTTCATCCCCCCCTACTCTCCATTCTTCCTCATTTCCATCTCTTCCTTTCTTTCTCACTCATCTTCCTACTTCCTCATTCATTCTGCTTTCTATTCCCTTCTTTCTCTCACCCCTCTCCACTTCCCCTCCCTTCCTCTCCCCTTCTTACCCACCTGTTCCCTTTCGTCTGTATCCTCTGTTTCTTCTTTCTCCCCTTCTATCCTTCCTTCCCCTTCTTTCCCTTTTCTAGTTACCGTTGGCTTTTCTTCCTTCCCCTCGCTGTCTCCTCTTTCTGTTACCCTTCTCTCCAGATCATCCCCTCCCTCCTTTCCCTCCTTCTCTCCCTTCCCCACCTCCTTTCCCCTCCCTCTCTCCCTTCCCCTCCTCCCGTTTTCCCTTCTCCCTTCCCCCTGTCCCTCCTTTTCCCTCTCCCTCTCCTCCTTCCTCTCTTCCCTTTCTCCCTGCCCCTCTTCCCATCCTCCCCTCCCTCTCCCCCTCTTTCTCCCTCTCCCTTAGCCTCTCCCCTCCCCCTCCCCCCCCCCACCGTTCCGTCCTTCACGAATCTGTTGACTAAATCCCAGCTGAAAATCCTGACAAGCCGAATGCGACAGGCCGGGGGATTACATGCCTCTGTGTATACTCTCCTAAATCCCTAAATTGCTGCAGAGAGAGAGAGAGAGAGAGACTATATATATATATATATATATATATATATATATATATATATATATATTGTGTATATGTGTGTGTGTGTGTGTGTGTGTGTGTGTGTGTGTGTGTGTGTGTGTGTGTGTGTGTGTGTAAAAATGTAAAGGAGTGTGGGATAGTGGAGGAAGGGTAGGAAAGAAAATTGTACTAAGAATTTGAAATCGAGACAGGGAGAGAGAGGGGGGGAGAAGAACACCATCGCCACCCCAACCAGCACCACTACTACTACTACTACCACCACAAAACCTCTAAAATACCATACCACGTTGACAGCCACTACATCTACCGCAATAACCACCACAACCACAACAACCACAAATCTTCGTTCATAACTCGTCAAAGACATCTTTTGGGGGGAATATTGATGAAAATATATGAAACGCAATCTGACTCCCTTGATTATGACGAAAACTTTTGAAAACTGGGGTGAATAGCAGAGAGAGAGGGAGAGAGAATTTTGCTGTTCTTTTTCGAGCGGTTTAGGTTTTACGGTATGTTTTCTCTGGTGTGTGTGTGTGTGTGTGTGTGTGTGTGTGTGTGTGTTATTTTATGTATGTAATATTGCCTTAAGTGTACCCATGCTATTGAGTGTGTGTGTGTGTGTGTGTGTGTGTGTGTGTGTGTGTGTAATATTGCCCTGAGTGTAACCATGCTATTGATTGTGTGTGTGTGTGTGTGTGTGTGTGTGTGTGTGTGTTATTTAGTATTGCTCCTAGTGTACCCATGCAAGCAACATGGTATTGGTGTGTAATGAGACGCATATTTAGGACTGGTTGACCTCATTCTTTTATCTGCCACTAATTAGACTTACGATGATATGTGCCACGTATAATATTTGTTTTTACAGAATTTCTTTTTAAATTTTTTTGCGGAGGGGTAGTGAGAGGGGTGAGTTTTTTTTGGGGGGAAGGGGTCCGGATTTTTACTTTCTCATATTTTCAGGTTTTGTGTATTTCCTCTTTTTTTTTTCTATATATATTTTTGGTTTTCCTTTTTTTTTTCCGGAGGGTGGAGGAGTGAGTGGCTTGTCTTTGACCCGAGTTTGACTTTCTTATACTCGTTTTAGCAGCTTTTGTGTATTATCTCATTTTTTTATATTTTGTTTCTCTGGTTTTTATTTTATATTTTATTTTTATTTTTGGTATTCCTTGCTTTTTATTTCGATTTTTTTTCTGTTTTTGGTGTTCCCTGCTTTTGATTTTATTATTATTTTTTTTTGGCTATTTTTGGTGTTTCCTTGATTTTTATTTTTTTATTTTTATTTTTTGTCTTTGGTGTTCCCTGCTTTTTATTTTATTTAATTTTTTGTATTTTTGGTGTTCCCTGCTTTTCATTTATTTCTCTATTTTTTGTCTTTGGATTAGTGCTGACTTGTTTTTGGTGTTCCTTGTTTTTTATTTTATTTTTTGTATTTTTGGTGTTCCCTAATTTTCATTTATTTTTCTTTATTTTTTGTCTTTTCTTTGGATTGGTGCTGACATATTGGCGTGTAATGAGACGTATATTCAGATGTCTGACCTCAATCTCTTACCTTCCAATTAGACGCACGATGAATGACACCTGGGGAGCGATTTTTGTGGGATTTAATAGACGTGTGGATTTTTCTCGCCTTTGATTTCCTTTTGACTTGGTGGACGTGTTTTTTTTTTTTTTCTTATTTTTATTTTAGTTCTGTTGGTTTGTGGTCTTTTCGTCTCTTCCTTTTTATTGTCTTTAGCTCTGTTTGCCTCATCTTTATTTTCTTTTATACTGATGAGTTCTCTTCCATTTTTCCGATCTTTTCATTTCCTTTTCTCATCACCTTCCCTTCTCTTACCACCTCTCTCTCTCTCTCTCTCTCTCTCTCTCTCTCTCTCTCTTTATGGATACTTATCTATCTGCCTGTTACCTTTTTTTTTTTCTTCTGCTTCTCGTTTCCATTCGCTTTCGTTCACTTTTGTCAAAGCCTGTACGGCTTGTTTTGCGGCCGTTTGCGTCCTTGTCTTTTTTTCTTTCTTTTTTTTTTTCCATAGGCCGGAGAGAGAGAGAGAGACGTAGCACAAGCAGGTAAGGTATGTGGTAATGTGTTGGCGTGAGCACGAACACTGAATCATGCATTTTAACGAATGGTGAATTCCTTGTGCAGAAAGACGAATGACATGCTTTTATGTACTCTCTCTCTCTCTCTCTCTCTCTCTCTCTCTCTCTCTCTCTCTCTCTCTCTCACACACACACACACACACACACACACACACACACACACACACACACACAGCATTACGTTTATTAAGAAATACGATGGAACATACGTAAAATTTGTTTCTAGTCGTGCACCTTGTCTTAGCTGTTTCGTTCTTTTCCTGCCTGTTTCCATTAGTTTAGCATTTCTTTGGCATGTATCATAATGTTCTAGCGGTCATCTCTCGTTACTTTTCAGTGACAGAATAAAACAGTAACACGGATCTTCACCTCTTCCATAACAGCTTGTGATTAGTGCCGTATTCCAGCGTTAGTCTTTCGTTTCGTCTTGTGATGGAGAGGATAATAATACTAGGCTAAGTCAGAGTTGCTAAATGAGTGGGCACTGGAAAGTTGCAAGGTACACACGAACCTCCAGTAATCGCTAGAAATGATGCTACAATTTCTATAACGCTAAATATTGACAAAATTTCTAAAACGTAGTAAGAATTCATGCCCTTAACTTGAAAAAAAAAAAAAAAGGGGGGGGGAGCTAGATAGATGGGTATATCTCTTAAATAGCGCTTAAATGACAACGTAGCTAAAGTGGATCAAGCCCCGCCCACAGCCTCAACCCTAACCACGTGTCCGTCTCACAGATAGCGATCCTGTGTGAGGGAGTCATGCACATGCTCATAGTTTCTCTGGTTTTGTGGTGTTTTGTGGCGGGTTTTGACATTATATCAGCGGTTTGCACATAAAAACTGGACGAATGCTATCCCAGAGAGTGACGAGTATTGTCCCTGATAGTATCTGGGACGAGTGGGAAGGACGAGTCGACTGAACTACCGTCATTCAAAGGTAAGGCAAGTAGTCTGCCGTTTAGTTTGAGATGCTCTTTCCATTTATTTTTCATGTATCTTGAAAGCCTGTCCAGTTTCATCATCTTCGTCAATATTACAGTAATATCAGTGTCCGAAGTCTTCATGCCCTCATATACCTAGTTGTAATTTGTTCTAGTGAAGGATAGTTGAGATGTGGATGTGGTTGAAAAGATTAGGAGAAATACACTGAGGTGGTTTGGACATGTGGAGAGGATGGAGAATGAAAGACTGACTAAGAGGGTGTATGTAGGTGAGGTGGAGGGAGGGAGAGGGAGGGGTAGACCGAGGATGAGGTGGAGGGATGGAGTTGAGAGGTATATGAGGGAGGGGGGGGTGAGTTGGGGGGAGGGGAGTCAAATGGTGGGTGACAGAGTGACTTGGAGGCGTTTTGTCTGCGGCCACCCTTTGCGGGATTAGGGCGTCGGGCTATAGATAGATAGATAGATAGACAATTGAAATTAATAAATAGTCTGGGCAGCAATGTTTGACGCATGCTGCCGATCACAGAGCGAGTGTGACGCCAATATTGCATTGTTAGGGTGTGAAGCTATTCTACGATTATACTACGGATGTCACAACTATGAATGTTGTTATGAGAATTGCACTGAGAATATTATCTTAAGGATTTTAGGCTGCATTTTGGAGAGGTGGTTGAGGGAGTAGGTGAGATGAGAGTGCGGAATGAGAGACTTGAAGAGGAATATGGAAGGATGGCAGGGGGAGAAAATGGAGGGGGGATACGCGAAGGCGGATGGAAGGAGAGCAGAAAGGGGAAGATGGAGGGAGAGGAGAAGGCATGAAGGAGCTAGGCAAGAAGGAAGGTATGGAGCAGAGGTTGGAGGAAGAGGAGATCTGGAGAGGAATGTGGGAGGAGAGGTGGAGATGAGTGTGGAGTGAGGCATGGTGTGAAGATGTGAAGTGATGGCCACGTGGTGTGTTGCCACTCCCACCTTGGATGAATTTCGCACATGTAATTAAGGCTTCGTAACTCCTCCTTGTTAGCGATTGACTTTGCATGTTAACCTTATTTCCTTGCACCCTTTTTATATCACTGTAGCCCCTGAATTCTGGTGACGAATTATTTTAGTTAATCATTGCTACTACCAGTCAGTTCTGTTTCGGATGGGTGTTTTAAAGCGATGGAGTCAGAGTTAAGCCTGGCCTTTCCGGTTCGAAAAGACTCCCCAAAGCTGAATAAAATCGTTTGGAGGTAATAAGAATTGAATGGAAAACATGTCTGTTTTTCGTAGGAGTCACACGTTTCCTAAAATACGGTACTGGGGTGTAATGAACAAATTATTAAGGATGAGATGATGGGAGCTGCGGTGGCTTGATGGTTCGCGTACTCAATCTCGTGATACGTGAGCTTCGAGTCTGGGGTTCGAACCTTCATGCCGGACATTTAAAGTTGCTGCCGGTATACTATTTTCACCTTGACCCGAATTTTCGTCCTCATGCAGCTTATTTCACGTAGTTCAGTGGAAAAAAACTAACAGCATTATGGTTTTGCACCCTTTTATAGCAATTTTTTGTGACTAGCATCATATTTTAGTGTAATGTTACAGCTCAGTACTGAAGATGGAGAGATAGCAATTTTAGGTCAAGTTAGAGTAAAAAGAGTATAGTATATTCGTTCACTGTCTTGCATATGTTCTCACCATGTCTGTTTTCCTGATGACATACATAGGCTCCAACACGCAGACTTTATAGAATTTAACACACACACACACACACACACACACACACACACACACATACATACAGTGCCAATATAACACTTCGACTTTTACATGCGCCACTTCAGAGACACCAACCCTTATCGTACTTCACCAGCATGTGGATGGGTTAACTCTGGCCGTCACTCTCCCATCTAGAAGGTCGTGTCTTGCAGTGAACTTACTGTGGACTGAGACAGGATACAAGAAGCTTTAAAATTATAATGTATTCATTGATTATACTTAAATCTTGTGTAGTTGTGGTTCTGTGTATTGTGCGTGTAAACTATAAAATGTAAACTATAATGCAGCGTAATGTATGTGGTATGCGTTAATACCCAGATATACTAGAGCATATAATAGTATTCAGAAACATATGCACGTAGAAGCCTGTGACCCTCTCTCTCTCTCTCTCTCTCTCTCTCTCTCTCTCTCTCTCTCTCTCTCTCTCTCTCTCTCTCTTTCTTTCTTTCTACACACACACACACACACACACACACACACACACACACACACACACACACACACACACACACACACACAAAACCCCACCATCATCCCTTCACCTCCGTAACCACATCCATCACCAAAAAATACCAAGCTACGTCAAATTCATGCTATCGTGCGTAAGACAGTCACGCTCTTTTTTTGCGTCTATTTATCGTGTGTGCTTGGTTGCGTGCATTGCGTGAGTGTGTGGCTGGCAGGGTGTCAATAGAGTGAACTACGGGATTGAGTCAGAGGGGAACGTGACGGAACAAGGGCCTTTAACAGTTATATTAGACAGAAATAGAATAGAGTAGAATGGGGTTAGATGTGTGTAGTTAAGCTAGAAATGCACTGGAAAATGTAGATTAAAGTTAGAATTACTTTATAGAGAAGGACGTTTTCTATATGTGTTAGACTACGATGAATAGAATATAGATAGATATGGACTGAAGCTAAACAGATTGGTGTTAGGTATAGTTAAACATAATAACGTTGGACTGAGTGAAGGTATAATACATTTAGTTAAAAAGTATGTAATTACGTTGGACAGACACGTAAATTGAGGGATTGATTAAGATAGATTTTTACTTGACATTGACCCGTGATATTGTTTGTTGTAGTGTTATTACGTTGGATTGAAGTTATAATGATGCTGGACAGAATTTCGTTGGGCAGAAGTATGCTTGTTTGGACAGAATTAGGCTGCTCAGTTTTTCGTCCGACATATAAAGGTGGGAAAGAAGATGGAGAGGAGGAGGAGGAAGAAGAAATAGATGAAATTTATATCCAGTACTACTAAATTGCACACTATAATAAAGGAATGTTAGAAGAAGAAGAAGAAAAGAAGGAAAAGAAGAGTGAGAATGAGGAGGAGGAGGAGGAGAAGAAGAAGGAGCGGGAGAAGAAGAAGACTGAGATATCCGGTACTAGTAAATTAGACACAACTATGAAGGAATGTAATTAACTCTTGGACAGTAATAATGGATATGAATATTATTAATTATGACTGGATTCCAATTAAATACTGTTGCTTTAGGTAGTAGTATATTTTACGGAATAGTATTGGATATTACCTGTATTAAATTGGGATATTATGGGACTCTCTCTCTCTCTCTCTCTCTCTCTCTCCACTCTAAGTAATCTCATTAATTTTTCATAGTTTTATCGATATAAGAAAAGGTTGAGCTTCAGGAGAGAGAGAGAGAGAGAGAGAAATGTTGCGTGCGGCAGCGTCATTTTATCGGTTGCGTGCATTGATGTCTGTGTTAAAAGTTAGCGTGCACTGGTGTAGTTCCTTTTTCAGCGTTGAGTGTGACTGGATCGTCGTTGCGTGCCACTGGGTGTGACAGTGTCTGAATGTGATAAATTGCGTGCATAGGTATTTTCTTATACAACTTATTGCGTTCCACTTTAGGTTTGCGAGTTGAGTGCATTAGTAGAAATGTGAGTAGCGTGCATTACCAAGCCGTGTGCGTTGCGAGTCTTCTCAGATTGCGAGTTGAGTGTAGTGAGTTATTACCTCAGCCAAGGAGGTTGTTTTCGCCTCTGTCCGTTTGTTTATTGGTTGGTTCGTGAGCAAGATTACACAAAAACAACTGGGTTTATTTCCACGAAACAGTAGAAGAATGAGCCTCGGCCCAGAATAGACTCCATTAAATTTTGGTGCGGATCCGGATAAAGGTGCGGATCCAGGATTTTTTTTTTTCACTTGAACATTGCTAGATACGGCGTTGGTGGAGTCATGCGCTCTACTGAGTGCCATCCTAGTTAAAACTGCGAGTTGCGTGCATTGGAATGCTAGTAACGGCGAGTTGTATGCATTATTAGAATTGAGAATTGCGTCCATAGAATTGGCAGTAGTTTGTATTGGACTTTGGAAAAAAAAAAATAGCGAGTTGCGCGCAGTGAAGTACTAACAGTTGCGAATAACGTCCAGTTTACTGAAGTATTAAGAATGCGAATTCCGTGCATGTACTGAGAAGAATTGCCAGTTGTGTGCACAGAATACGAAGAAAGAAAATCGCGCATGGAATTGTCATGAATTGCGAGTTGCGTGCATTGGCTTAGAATTTTGCGTGTGCGTAGGCGTTTACTAATTCATAATCCTCTCTAACTGCCGTGTCGAGGATAGAAAAATTGCGTGCACCCACTGGGATTGCGTGCGGTGGCCGTGAATGGTGGTGTGGGGAGAGGGGAGAGGATAGGGGAAGGAAGGAGGGGAAGAGGAGGGGAGAGTGGGGATGGGTTGAGGATGGGGGAGGGGAAGAAGGAAGGGAGAGAGGAGGGGGAGAGTTTTGTGGGGGGAATGGGAGGCGAAAGGAGAATGAGGGGGATGGGGAGAGGGGAGACAAGATACTAAGAAGAGAAGGGGTAAAGGGAGAAGGTGAGGGAGGGAGGGAGGGAGGGGTGGAAGGGGGGAGAGGAGAGGGGGGGGA
>NC_137020.1:25753962-25756462 GCF_032717465.1 Coenobita brevimanus
AAGGTGTCTCACATCCTCGGGGTAAAGGGGTGGCCATATTGACGCCGATGTAAACAAAGAATATGTGTGAAAATGTTTGCATTTGTTTTTGTTTCATTTGTTTTTTTTTGCTGGCGAGGGGAGAGCGAAGCGAAAACCCGCGTTGTTTTTGTTGCACTGTTCTTGTTTTGTTGTTGTTTTTGCCGGATGGGGTGGAACACGTTGTGATGTATGAACGTTTTTTGTTTTTGCGTTAGAGGTGTTGTGTGTGTGGGTTTGGTTGTAGTAGTAGTAGTAGTAGTAGTGGTGGTGGTGGTGGTGTTGGAAGTAGTAGTAATGATGGTTGTAGTAGTATATTGTGTTAATAGTAGTAATTAAGGTTGTTTTTGTATTTCTTTCTCTTGTTCTTTATTTTTCACTAGTTTTCACTGTTCTTGCTATTCCAGTGTAGTAGTGGTGGTGGTGGTGGTGGTGCAGTAGTAGTAGTAGTAGTGGTGGTGGTGGTGGTGGTGGTGGTGGTGGTAGTAGTAGTATTTTGTGTTAATAGTAGTAATTAATGTTGCTTTTGTATTTCTCTTGTTCTTTATTTTTCTTTAGTTTTCACTGTTCTTGCTAATTCCAGTGTAAGTAATCCCTTTTTATGATTTTGCTTCTCATTCCCATTGTTTAATTAAGCATGTTTAAATTCTTTTGTTTCCCCCTTTTTTCTTTTCTTTTTGCATTATCCATCTTTTTTGTTTGTTTTTTTACTTTAGTTTTGTGTTCTGTGTAATTGTTTCGCTCGAGTTGTTGTTGTTTTTGTTGGTGTGGTGGGGTGTGTTTTGCTGCAGCTCATATATGTTGTTGTTGTTGTTGGTGGTGGTGGTGGTGGTGGTGACTCTTGTTTATTGTGGCTGCAGCTGTTGTTGCTGTTGCTGTTCCTTTTTTTGTTTGATGGTGTTAATAATTAAAGTTGTACTGATGGTGGTGACATACTGACGTGTTTAGTATTAATGAGTTCACAGTAGTAGTCATTTTGTTGTTTTATTCCAGCTTGATGATGTAGGGACGCCAGTGTTGGTTGTTTTGGTGGTTGTGAGAAGGGTAGTGGTTGTTTTGTGATTGTGGGAGGAATGTTGGTTGTTTTTGTGGTTTTGGGACGAATATTGGTTGTTTTGTGGTTGTGGGAGGAATGTTGGTTGTTTTTGTGGTTGTTGTGAAAGGAATGTTTGTTGTTTTGGTGGTTGGTGTGGTCGTGGTGGTTGTGGTGGTGGTAATGGTTGTTGGTGGTGGTGGTTAAAGTGGTGATGGTATGGTGTGTTGTTTAGTGTTGGCGGGTTTGTTGCTGCGGTATGTAAGTGAAGCTGGGACTGTATTGGAAGGACACAGGAGTGAGAGGAGTGAAAATTGCATACCTGAGAGGAAAATGTGGAGTTACGTGGAGAGACAAATGAGGCAGCGAATGAGCGTTGTGGTGTGGATGTATTGGAAGATATTAGAAGTACCGAGATGTATTTGGCCATGTGGAGAGAATGGAGAACGAGACATTGACAAAAAGAGTTTATGTTCGGTGGAAGGGAAGTGGGAGGGGCAGACCGAGGATGAGATGGAGAGCTGGAGTGGAGAGGTACATGAAGATGAAATTTAGAGCCGGAGTGGAGAGGTAGCCTACATGAGATGAAGAGCTGGAGAGGTACATGAGTAGGGGAGGTATGACCTGGAGAGAAGGCAGATTGAATGCGTAGGACAACGATATGGAGACTATTCGTTGATAACCACCCCTTCCGGGACCAGAGCGTTTGGCGATAGATAGATAGGTGATAGAAATGCGGTAGTTGTTTTGTTGTTGTGGTGGAATTGTTTTAGTTGTTGCACTGCCATGTTTTTTCCCCTCCTGCCCATGTTTTTATTTTTAATGCAAAGAAGAAGAAACCAAAACTATAAATCCCCTGCCCCTATCGCTCCCCCCCCCCCAAAAAAAAAAAAGACAAGTTCAAGGTCCGTTCCTTTTGAAATGCTTGGACACATTGCGTTTAAATTTAAGACACGAGGTCATAGGCAGAGGGAAATACAAAGGAAGACAGTTCCATAGTTGACCTGTAGCATACATGAAGGACTGGGAGTATCGGTTAACTTTTGCATTACAGAGTTGGACAGAAAAGGGGTGAGAGTTTCCTGCCAGACGGGTTGTGTGTGTCCACGGTAATGGAGGGGGAGGGATTGCTAGCGGAGAGTTCGAAAGTGCGGTGACCATTGAAGTAGTTATAGAAAAAAGATAAGATGAAACATTGCAGCGAGGTTAAAGGGAGTCAGTAAGAGGAGGAGCGTTAATGAGACAAAAAGCCTTTGACTCCATCCTGTTGAGAAGAGCTGCAAATGGGGAACCTCCCAATAATGAGTAGTGCGTTACACAGGGACGCATAAAACCCCTTTTTAAAGTCACGTCTGTACGGAGGTAAAGAAGGCACGAGGTCGGCTTAACACACCCAGTCTCTTGAAGCAGATTTTACAAGTGAGGTAATATGATCTGTCCATGATAAAT
>NC_137020.1:25761462-25763962 GCF_032717465.1 Coenobita brevimanus
AGAGAGAGAGAGAGAGAGAGAAATAGGAAATAGAAAAGGAGAAAAAAATGATTGACGTAGAGAGAGAGAGAGAGAGAGAGATTGAAAAAGGAAGAAGGATGCAGGAAGGGAGAGAAAAAGAAAAAAAAATGGAAGAGTTACAATAATGATGAAGGGAAGGAGGGAAAGTAAGAGAGAGGGGGAAAATGGTGAAAAGAACTGAAGAAGGAAGAAAAAAGAGGAAAAGAGAGAATGAGAAGAGGAAAGCAGAAAGGAAGTGGAGAAGGAGGGAGGGAGAGAGAAAAGAAAAGAGGAAAGGGATAAAGAGAATATTAAAAAAAAGAAGAAGGAAAGGTCAGAGATTAAGGAACAGAAGAGGGAAGAAAGAAAAGGGGGGAGGAAAGGAGGAGGGAGGGAAGGATGAAGAAAGGAGAGGAGCAGGAAAGGAAAAGAAGCAAAGAAGGAAGATGGAGAGAATTTAGAAACAGATTGAGAGAGATAAACGTGGGGGGAGGGGGAAAGCAGACTGAAAGAGGGAGAAAGAAAGGAAAAGAAATTGAGAGAAAAAGTAAGTAAGAAAGAGTACGATAGAAAGTAGAAGTGGATAGAAAGAAGAGGAAACGTAAGGAAAAGATTAAAGAGAAAGAGAGGAGAGGAGAGAAAGAATTAAAGAATGGAAGAAGAAGAGAGGGAGGAGGAATAGGAAGGAAGAGGAGAGGGGGAGAGGGGGGGATGGAAGGAAAAGAATGAGAGTGAAAGTAAGAAAGCAGGGAATATCGGTTTGAGAGAGAGAGAGAGAGAGATCACTAAGTCCTCCCCTCCCCAGGTTCAACATCATTATCCCACATTATCCGCTCCCCCCTCCCGCCCCTTCCTTCCCCCCCTCCCTCCACGCCTCCCTCCAATCCCCCTTCCATCCTTTCCTCCCCCCCGTCCTCTTTGCTTCTCCTTACCTTTCTCTCCTCATTACATATCCTCTTTCCCTCCCTCTTCTCCCCTCCACCCCTCCCACACCTCCTCGCCGCTCTCACATCCTCCTCCCCCTTACCTCGACCACTCTCTTCTCTCCCCCTCCTCCCCTCTCCTCTCCTCCCCCTCTCCTCTCCTCTCCCCCTCCGTACTCCCCACACACTCCTCATATTGCTCCCTCCCCTCCCCTCCCCTAAAGCTGATGTTTGAGGCTGGGTTCAGAATTAGTGAATGGGTTTTGTGTGTTTGTGTGTGATTACTTGTGAGGTTATGATTGCGTGGGTTTGCGTGGTGTTGAGTGCATGTGTTTTGAGTGAGCTTGGTTGTGTTTGCATGTGCTGTTGATCGAGTTGTTTGCATGTTTTTGTCGCGTGTGTGTGTGTGTGTGTGTGTGTGTGTGTGTGTGTGTGTGTGTGTGTGTGTGTGTGATTATTGATGATTTGATTTGCTCACGTTATTGCATCAGACGTGTGTGCTTTTGTGTGCATGTGTCGTGCTGTGTGTATTTATTGATGTATTGACTGGCCTCTGTGTGCGTGCATGCTTTATTGTTGTGTGTGTACTTTTAAAGGCATACATCTTCCTGTGTACGTGCTGCAGTTTGTATGTAAGTATATGTTTTACAACCAACGTGTTATTTTGTCTACAAGTACCTGTTTTGTGTGTGTGTGTGTGTGTGTGTGTGTGTATGAGAGAGAGAGAGAGAGAGAGAGAGAGAGAGAGAGAGAGTCATTTGTGTGTCAAGTTTGTGTGCAAGTATTTAGGATGTGTGTGTGTGTATGTGGAGGGGGGGTGTGTCTCCGTATTTGCCCAGTACTTTACGTGTGTGTGCCGAGTATTTAGCGTGTATTTGCGTGCGTGGGTGTGTGTGCAAGTGGCAGTGGAGTGTATTAGCATCGAAACGAGTCCAGCGGTAGAATCTGCAAACACAACACCACTTAAAACCCAGCATCAATAGACAGGGGAAGACCAGACAGGCTAATGACCTGCCTAATTATGGAGAGAGTCATTAGAGGTCGTTAGGGTGTTATCTGTTTATATTAGATTATGTAGTTGTATCAGTTTTTCTTTCAATGTCTGTCTGTCTGTCTTACCTATATATTTATCTGTCTAGCTGTCTATATTTGTCTGTCTGCGTGTCTGGCTGTGTGCGTGTTTGTGTGTTTGTGTGTGTGTGTGTGTGTGTGTGTGTGTGGGGCTGTATGTATGTATGAATAGGACAGCGATAGATAGAATACCATGCAATCTAATGATCCACCTAATTATGTATGGGGTAATTAGGGATCGTTTGAACCTTATCTATCGTGTATTAGTCTCATATCTATCTATCCATCTATCTATCTATGTTATTCACGATTTGTCTGGTATGTATACTGTATGTATGGTAGCGATAATAATGATATGAGAAATTATGGAGATAACGATTAGGATTAGTTTGGGACATATCAATCTCTGTCTGCCTGTCTGTCTGTGGCTATCTATCTGCCTGTCTATCTGTCTGTTGGAGGAACGATAGACAGGAGTACATCAGGCAGCCAAATGATCTGCCCAA
>NC_137020.1:25766462-25811462 GCF_032717465.1 Coenobita brevimanus
CACACACACACACACACACACACACACACACACACACACACAGAATGTGGATGTTCCGGAATGTGTTTGGAGAATTATGATAGTTTGTTCATGTGAAAAGAATGAGGAATGAGAGACTGACTTGAAGAGTGTAGGGAAGTGAGGTGGAAGGGGAAGAGGGAGATGTGGAGAGCGAGGAAGAGGTGGAGGGATGGTGTGGAGAGGTCGAGGCTTCTGAATGACGGTGGAGTGAGCTGGAGGGAGGGAAGCGTGAAGGCGAAGGACCAGGTGACAAAGGAGGCAGTTTGATTGTGGTCATCCCCTTCAGATTAAGGAGTTTGGCTATCGATAGACTGACCGATTGCTTGATAGATATAGATAAATACATGATAGAGATAGGTAGATGATGGATATAGATGATAGATGGTGATAGATATACAGTAGATAGATAGATAGACACATAAACTTTTTAATTGGGCAATGCGTGCTTGCTAAAACATCAGTAAAAGTGATGATAATATTTAGAGTTGACATATTAATTAATGCGAATATACAAATGATCGTGCTAGCTGTGAAAAATATATATATATCACTAGAAATAATAATAATAAAAATAGTGGATATACCCTCAGTAACTTTGATTATTACGTTTGCCGGGAATATTGAGGTGTAAGATTTTAATAGTGCATGATGTATTAAATTTATCTTTGAAATATTAAGAGTGCACATAAGCTGATTGAGGTTATAGGATTGGCTGTAGTTAGGAATGAGAGCTATACTTTTCAGAGTTACTGGTTTCGTCATTATCATCATCATCATTATCAACATCATATAGGAATGGCCGTAATTGGGGATGAGAGCTATACTTTTCAGAAATATTATCATCATCATCATCATCATATGGGAATGGGTATAGTTAGGAATGAGAACTATACCTCTCAGAATTATTAGTTACATCATCATCATCATCGTCATTATCATCATCATCAAACATATAATAACATCTGCATAACGAAGGCAGAGCTAAGTTATAAGTTCGGCTAATGACTACCAAAATAGCACACACGCCTTGCAGGTAATTTCTCTCTCTCTCTCTCTCTCTCTCTCTCTCTCTCTCTCATTTGGAGTGTGATGCTCCTTGAACGCAAAGTTGTTGGGTTGTCCCCTAAGTGTCCTGAGAGAGAGAGAGAGAGAGAGAGAGAGAGAGAGAGATGAGGAGGGGAAATGATGAAAGAGTGGACAGGGAGAGGGGAGGAAGAGTTATGAAAGGAAGGAAGGATGTGAAGAAGGTGAAGGAGATAAGAGGAAGTGGGAGGTAGGGAGAGGTGGGGGTACGGTAAGGAGTGGAGGAAGATGAGAAAGAGAGTGAGTGAGAGAGAGAGAGAGAGAGAGAGAGAGAGAGAGAGAGAGAGAGATCAGGAAGGGATTACTGTCAGCCGGTCTCACTATACTCTTTCTACACTAACTTGGCGTAAAATTGCCATCTTTCCGTCTTCATAGCTGAGTTGTAGCAGTAGAACGACATGGCAGTATGGTGCTAGTCACGAAGAAGTGCCATGGAAAGGATGTTGAGCTGAAGCATGTTTTTCTACCAGTGAGTTAGGTGAAATAAGCCGCAAAAGGACGAAAATCAGGGCCCAGTTAATGTAAAAAGAGTGATTATTGTACTTGTATGGTGGTTATCGTCACTATCATCATCACCATCCTAGTTGTCATCGTCCTTGTCATCGTCAGCGTCATGATCATCTTTATCCTCATGTTTGTTTGACCGTATTATCGCCACTTTCACCATCATCATCATCATCACCACCACCACCACCACCACCACCATCCTCGTCACTATCACCATCATCATCCTCGTAATCCTCGTCACATTCATCATCATCATCCTCGTCAGTATCAACCATCATCCTCGTTGTCATCATCCTTGTCATCGTCAGCGTCATGATCACCTTTATCGTGATGATTGTGTGACCGTAGCACTGTATTCAAGCAAGCGTGCACATACTTATTCCTACATGAACGCTTTGTGTCCAGGCGTGTACACAGCTCAGGTTTATGTACGCGTAACTTAGGCATGTGTACGCTTAAACCAGGCGTGTAAGTTTATTGAAGATACTTACACATTCGCCCCAGACAGGTACCGTCGTGGTCAATACTGTCTGGCCTGATGTTTAGGTAATTAATGTGATTTTTTTCAGTGTTGTAATGATAAGCAAATAATGTCAACCTAAAGAAAATAATCAGCTGTTGTCACCCAGTCGTGTTTCTGTGTGTGTGTGTGTGTGTGTGTGTGTGTGTGTAAGCGCGTACTGTGCATGAAACCGATCACGCACCCATTCCCGTCCATATATTATTCCCCTCTCCAAATGTTTGCCTGTGGTGCCTGTGTGTGTTTGATTCCGTGACCTACCCTGTTTGCTTCCACACACGGTCAGCCTTTGTGTGTGTGTGTGTGTGTGTGTGTGTGTGTGTGTGTGTGTGTGTGAATTAGTGATTGGTAATTTGGTGTGTGGTTGGTTGTGTGGAGAATTACGTCGTGTATCGGAGTGTGGTTGTTCGATTGTATGCCATTTTTGTCACTTCTCCTCCCCCACACTCACCTCTTACCCCTGCCTCCTCCCCCTCTCATCTCCCCTCCTCCTATTTTCATTTCCCCTGTCCCTGCTTTTACTCTTTTTCTCTTCGCTTTCCATTCCCTCCTTCCACCTCCCTTTCCACCCCCTCTCCTCATGTTCACACTTCCACTTTCCCATTTCTCCGCTCTTCTTCGTACTCATTTCCTGTTATCCCTTCCTCTTCTCCCATCCCACATTTTCTGCTGCCTCTCTTCCCTTCTTTCTCCCCACCTCCTCCCCCGTATTCTCCACTCTGCCTTGTTTGTCCCTCTCCCAACCCACTCATCGCTTCCTGTCCCCACTCCCTCACCATTCTCTCCCCACTACTCCATTCCCCCACCCATTCTTCCTTCCCCCACCTCGTCACCACTCTACCCTTCTCCATTTTTCTTCCTTCCTCTTCTCCCCAATCCCTCTCCCATCTATCAATCTGTCCCCTTCATTTTATCCACCTTACTCTTTACAGTCTCCTTTCCTGCCTATCCTCTTTCTGTCCCATCTCTACATGTAGTCGCCCTTTCTCCCTTTCACTACCCGCTATAACCTGTTTGCCTCTTCACCCTCAATCCTCCCTTCCGCCCCTTGCTTCTACTGTTTTTTTTTTTTTTTTTCTTTCTTCCTCCCCCCCCCCTCCCACCTTCGTCTCCACCGCATCTCTCCTCTCCCTTCTGCTGTTCCTATCGTCCTTACTCCTCCTCTCTCATCCCCTCTGCTCCTCACTCACCCTCTCACTCCTTCTCTCCCTCTGTCCCCCCTCACCCCCTCTGTTCCTTCCCCCTCACCCCCTCTGTTCCTTCCCCCTCACCTCCTCTGTCCCCCTCCCCCTCACCTCCTCTGTCCCCCTTCCCCTCACCTCCTCTGTCCCCCTCCCCCTCACCTCCACTGTTCTCCTCCCCCTCATCTGTTCCCCTCCCTCTCACCTCATCTATCCCCTTCCCCTCACCTCCTCTGTCCCTCTTCCCCTCACATCCACTCTTGCCCTCCCCCTCACCTTCTCTTTCCCCCTACCCCTCGCCTGCTCTCCACTGCCTCTCTCGCAGCCTTCTCCACTCCGACCTTTTTGCTCCCCCCGCCTCCACCCTCCCAATCGCAGCCACCGTTTTACTTTATTCACTGGGTCCAAGGAAGCATTGAGAGAGAGAGAGAGAGAGAGAGTGTGTAGTGTCGCGTCGTGTCGTGAATGCAGACAGATAGATAAATAGATAGATAGGTGGAATGCTGGTTGTGTGTGTGTGTGTGTGTGTGTGTGTGTGTGTGTGTGTGTGTGTGTGTGTGTGTGTGTGTGTGTGCAGCAGAAGTCAAATTCCGGAACGAATTGATCTCACTGAAATATTGTGCATAAAAACCAATGTAAAGCTAGCGAAATTATTCATGTCCAGGGATAGATGAATTTTGCAAACATTATGATATCGACGGAACGAACAGAGATTGAATCACCACCAAGAATGCTTGATCCCTTCGCCACGATTTTCTTATTATTTTATTCATGCCACCGCCACATGATTATTAGTCTTTTTCAGTACTTTTTTTAGTGGGATTTTTCGTTTGTCTTCAGAGCGATTTTTTTTTTGGTCAGAGTACGATTTTTTGTTCGTCTTTTCAGTACGATTTTTGGCTCAGTGCGACTTTTTTTTTTTTTCGTCTTTTTTGTACGATTTTTAATTTGTCTTTCCGTTACGGTGTTTTGCTAGTCTTTTTAATACGTTTCTTTGTTGGTCTTTACGATTTTCTTTTTTTTGGGGGGGCCTTTTCAGTACGATACGATTTTTAATTTGTCTTTCCATTTTTTTTTTTTTTTTTTTTTTTTTTTTTTTTGGTTCGTCTTTTCAGTTCGTTTTTCTTTTCTTCAGTGCGATTTTTAGTTGGTCTTTTTAATACGATTTTTTGTTCTTTGCAGTACGTTTTTGTAGTTCTTCATTTCAGTACAGTGACGCTTTTTTTTATTCGAGGTACTGAGTATTTAGTTTATTATGTAATTTTTTCTCTGCTTCATGTTTTATCTATCTGTGTTCCTGTCTCACTTTCAGGCTCCTATGACAGCTGAATAAATCGCTTGGCATCAGTTAGAACGGATTAAATACTAGAATTAACCCGATTGTGACTTTTGGTGGTACCGCTGTTAAGACTGTGGTTTCTGTGCCTCTCTCAGCTAAATAATGTCGTCTGGATTTACCTGGAAGATAATGCTAGAATTGACCCGTTTGCGAGAGTATTAATTCGATGCACAGTTGTTCCTTTGTTTCAAGTATTGCGTCGAGTCGTGGATGTAGATAGGTAGATAGATAAATAGATTGGTGGAAGCTGTGTGTGTGTGTGTGTGGGCTGAGAACCGAAGGATGAAAAAAAAAAAATAAGTGTCCGGACTGAATAAACAAGCACTACATTAGGATCTTATTTCTCTGTTCATTGGTATAATATTTTTGACCATCGAATATATTGACTGAATTGCAAAGCTCGTCACGTCTTTCAACATAAATGCAGAAGATATATTTGATGAAGGAGCACATACATTCTTCATTTCACAGTATTATGATGTTTATTGTCACCCATCCCAGAGGCCAATATAGAAGGTTTGTCTCTGAGTTAACGAATTACTAACTTATACGTATGTCCGCTTGCCCAACGCTCGACAGTATACGTTCTCGTACTTGGGGCTAGAGTAAGGAAAGTAAGGTAAAAAGTAAAGTTGTATAAGGTGGCCAGTTCCCTTAGATGAAAGCAGACCAACAATAGAATGCTTTATAAATGTGGCCCCAGGCGTGGCAAATCACTGCAGCAGGAAGAAAACGGGAAGAGGAAAAGAAAATGGATGAAAAGCCGTGAATTAGAGAGTCGTTTTGTGTTTTATGAAGGGATATTTGGAGAAAATTATAGGTGAGGGAGGCAAGACGGACGAGGAGGAGGAAAAGGATGGTGATGATGATGAGAGAGAGGAAGGGAGAGATGGAAAGAAGGTGGTGGTGGTGATGTTGATGATGATGATGATGATGATGATGATGATGATTGTTGATGAGGATGAAAGGGAGGAAGGGAGAGATAGAAAGAAGGTGATGATGATGATGATGATGGTGAAAGGGAGGTAGGGAGAGATGGAAAGAAAGTGGCGATGATGATGGAGGAGCGGAGAGATGGAAAGAAAATGATGATGATGAAAGGGAAGAACGGGGAGATGAAAAGAAAATGATGACGATGATGATGATGGTGAGGATGATGAAAGGGAGGAACGGAGAGATGGAAAGAAAATGCTGATGATGGAAGGGAGAGATGGACAGATGGATGAATAATGATGATGATGGTGTGGTGATAATCATGATGAAAGGGAGAGAGGAAATGATGATGATGAAGGGAGAGATGGAAAGAAGGTAATGATGATGATGATGATGATGATGAAGGAAGAGTAAGAAAGAGAAACATAATAAGGGAATGAAGGAAGCGAGTGAGGCAGAAGAAATGAGCGATAAGAATGTCGGAAGCAATAGAGAGAGAGAGAGAGAGAGAGAGGGCGACTGTGTGTGTGTGTGTGTGTGTGTGTGTGTGTGTGTGTGTGTGTGTGTCAGAACCCAGGGCACGTTTCGCCTAAAGACCATTTCCTAGTTGAACCCCTTCCGCACGAGGACGGTACGTATTTCATTCCTTCTGGCGATTTACTTTTTGCTAACGGTAGGCGATTTTATTTTGGTTTATTCCAGACAATTATGTTTTCCTAAGTTACTAAATAGTTGTATGGTTTTCCCTTTCGTTTGTTTCCTCCCTCCCTCCCTCCCTCCCTCCCTTAATTTTTTCCTCTCCACCATTTTTTTTTTCATTTGCTTCTCCCCAACTTTTCTTTTTTCCTTCCTTCTTTCCCTCTTTCCCTCCCTCCCTCCCTCCTCTCATTTTTTCTCCGCCTTTATTTCTTTCATTTCCTTCTCCATCCCTCCTTTTTCCCCCCTTCCTCCCTCTCATTCCTTCCCTCATTTCTTCTCCACCTTTCCTTCTTTCATTTCCTTTTCTCCATCTCTCATTTTCCTTCCCTCATTTCTCCTTCACCTTTCCTTCTTTCATTTCCTTTTCTCCATCTCTCATTTTCCTTCCCTCCTCCTTCCCTCATTTCTCCTTCACCTTTCCTTCTTTCATTTCCTTTTCTCCATCTCTCATTTTCCTTCCCTCCTCCTTCCCTCATTTCTCCTTCACCTTTCCTTCTTTCATTTCCTTTTCTTCATCTCTCATTTTCCTTCCCTCCTCCTTCCCTCATTTCTCCTTCACTTTTCCTTCTTTCATTTCCTTTTCCATCCCTCCTTTTTCCGTCCCGCCCACCACCAACCCTAATTTCTCCCCACCTTTCCTTCTTTCATTTCCTTTTCTCCATCCCCCCCCCCCTTTTTTTCCCTTACCTTTCCATTCCTCATTTCCACATCCCCCTTTCCATTCCTCATTTCCACATCCCCCTTTCCATCCTTCATTTTCATCTCTCCATCCCTCATTTTCATCTCTCCATCCCTCTTTTTCCTTCCCTTTCTTTCCTTCATCTCTCCTCCACCTTTCCGTCCTTCATTTCCTTGTCAGCCTCTCTCTCTCTCTCTCTCTCTCTCTCTCTCTCTCTCTCTCTCTCTCTCTCTCTCTCTCTCTCCCTCCCTCCCTCCCTCCCTCCTTTTCCTCTTCTATTCTCTCTCTCTCTCTCTCTCTCTCTCTCTCTCTCTCTCTCCCTCCCTCCCTCCCTCCCTCCCTCCCTCCCTCCTTTTCCTCTTCTTTTCCCTTTTCTCGCTCTGTGTAATATTATAGTCGTGATGGAGTACAAGGATATATGAGAAATGCAGCACAGACTATGGGTGGCTTTGTTGACCTGGCTTATGTGGCTTTTTATATATTTACTTTATACTCAGGGTACACGAGAGGGGGGGGTTGAGTTGGAGAGAGGGTAGCCTGTTGACGGAGTGACATGGAGGCGATTCGTTTGTGGCCCTCCATTCCGAAATCAGGACGTCAGGCTACAGATTGATGGATGGATAGAGAGGTGGATGGATGGATAGATAGATACATAGATAGATATGTAGTTAGATAGATATTCAGCCTACTTTTTTATTTTACTTCATTTTTCGCCTCTTTTCATTCTTTTCCGTTTCCTCTCTTCTTATCTCTTCATTTCTTTGTTTCTTTTCCATTTCTGTTTCTCTATCATCTCCTTCCTTCCCCGTCCTTCTTTACTTCCATTCTTAACTTCATCCTTCATTTTTTTCTTCTCCCTCTTCTTCCTTCAATAATTTCTCTCTAGTCTCCCTTTCCCCCCTTTCCTCTCTTCCTCCCCCTCCTTTTTCCTTTTTCCCTCTCGCAACGCTCCCCTCCTTTTTCCTACCCCACTGCATTCCCCATCTTCTCCCTTTTTTTCCTTTTCATTTCCCCTCGGCCACAACCTCTCCAACGTCCCCAACTTCCCCACCCTTTCCCCTTATTTTCGCTTCCCCTCACCCTTCTTGCCTCCTCCTACCCTCCCTCTTTTACGCCTCCCCTCCCTCTTTTACGCCTCCCCTCCTTCTTCCCCACCCCAGCTCTTCACCCATTCTCTTCCTTTCCCTTCCCTCATTTTTCCCCTTCCCCTCTACCCTCCCAACACCTCCACCACCACCCCATCTCATCCCCCCTTCTCCACCACACCCTCCCAACCTCAACTCTCTCACCTTCCCCATGACTTTCCCTCCCCCACCTCTTCCTCCTCCCCCCACCTCCCCCTCCCTCACTCCAACCTTTTTATCTCCATCTTACCTCCCCATCCTCACCCAATCTTCCTCACTTCTTCCTCTCTCCTTCCCTCCCCTTCCCATCCTTCCCTTCCCCATCCTTTCCCACCTCCCCATTTTTCCCCTTTTCTTCATTTCGTAACTTTTTCTTCCTCATTTCTTCCCCTCTTCTTCCTCATTTCTTCCCCCCTTCTTCCTCATTTCTTCCCCTCTTCTTCCTCATTTCTTCCCCTCTTCTTCCTCATTTCTTCCTCTCTTCTTCTTCATTTTTCCCCTCCCTCTTGCCCTCCCCCAGCTCTGCAATTGCGCTATACACATGCAATCTTGTGCTAATGCTTCTCCTGCAACAATTCACAGGGGTATTTATTTCCTCATTATTTTTTCCTCCTCCTCTCTTCGCTGGGGCAATTAAAACCAGAGAGAGAGAGAGAGGGGGGGGGGATTGGGAGGTAGAAGGGTAACGGTATTCTGTATGAAAAATTTAGTTTAGGCGAGTGAATATAGATATAGATTGACTGGAAGAGAGAGAGAGAGAGAGAGAGAGAGAGAGCGGGGGGGGGGGGTACTGGGCGGTAGAAGGGTAGCAGTATTCTGTATGAAAAATTTAATTTAGACTTGAATGAATATAGATATAGATTGACTGGGGGGAGAGAGAGAGAGAAGTAAATCAAAGCAGAAAAATTAGGCATAGATGAATATTGATGTATACAGAATTGATGATAGACAGATATTTGTTGTTGTTAAGTAACCCCTGTCTAGCCGAACAGAGCCATCAACCGCAAGTAAGCAACCACCTCAGCAGGTCAGTCCCGTTTAGTGAACCGAAGTTCCCTTGCAGCCTTGCCATAGCTAGGCGCGGGGAAGAATGTGGAGGTTTGGTTCTTGGATGGACGCCGCATTTGCGTCTCTCCACCTAGTTAACAGGGGTACTATAGTAGGCTCCACATCACCTCATAATTTGGTCATACCTTTACCGTCCAATGATACAGGAAACCATTAGATTTGTCACTCAGTGTAGAGCCGCCTGAAGTGGAAAGAAGAGGAATGAAAGTGGCAGGAAGGATGGGAGAAATAGGATGAGAAAAGGCCAGACACAGAAAAAGAATGATAAAGGTGAAGGAAGAAGTAGGCAGCAGTGCATAAAGTGAGTGGATGATGGTCGCCACCTCCTACCACCAGATAAACAGAGAGAGAGAGAGAGAGAGAGAGAGAGAGAGAGAGTGAGTGAGTTAATTTGTAGTCGTCAATTAACCCATTCGAGTTAATGAAACAGAAGGGATTGAGTGACTGGGTGGATGGAGGGCTGGAACGGATGGTTGATTGGATGATTGATACCTGGATGAATAGATGAATTAGGAGTATGTGAGTGGTGGAGGTGAGGGGTGGATAGAGAGATAAATGAATGTATGTATGGATGGATAATAGAATGAGTTGATAGCTTTGTTTATAGATGCATAGATAAGGATAGATAAAGAACTAGATAGATAGATAGGTGGATGGATGGATGGATATATAAAAGAGATGTATGAGGTTGAGGATGTGTGGATGAATGGATGGTCTGGATGATTGATTGCTCTTGTAGTTTCATGGATGGATGGATAGATGGATAGCTGAATTGATATCTGTATAGTGTATGATTGGGTAAAGGAATAGATGGATGGATGGTTATTTGGATGTGTTAAGGGTCATTTATAGGTTGGTTGGATGAATTGATGAATAGAAGGACGAATTAATAGAATGCAACAACCACTACCACTGTTACAACCACTACTACCACCATCACAACTCCAACTACCATTTCCTCAACCACCTCTGCTACCATCTCCAGCATCCATAATCATTACTACCATCATTACGGCCACCACTACAACCGTCACTGCTACCACCATCACGACAGCCACTACCACCACCACAACCACAGCTACAACTACTTACCAACCACCATCGCAGGGCCTCTTTATGACTTGAACGCTTCCCTCACCTGTAATAGAGAAAAGAGATGGTGAATATAGGAAATCATCAGAGAGAGAGAGAGAGAGAGAGTCATGGGAGGGGGAGGGAGAAGGAGAACTGGTAGTAACTTAAAGGAACCAGTGGGTTATTATCCGCCATTAAAGAAAAGGGAATAACTGAGTAATTTTAGTTTCGTTCCCCCTTTGAAGTTGCTATTCACCGTTTTCTAAGCCTTTCTTGTTCCTCTTTATTGTTCTCGTGGATTTCTTTTGGATGTCTTTCATTTTTGTTGTGTGTGTTTTATTTCTTGCTCTTGCTTTTCCTTTACTTAGTTCTTCGATTTTTTCTTGTCTTCGTTTCTACCCATTTTTCGATTTTTTAATCACCACCACCACCAGCAGCAAAAAAATTTCCCATTTCTCACTTTTCTTCGATTTTTCTTCGTTTCTATCCATTTTTCGGTTTTTTGTTCATCATCGTTATCATCATCACCACTACCACCACCACCAGCATATTTTTTTTTTCATCTCACTTTTCTTCGATTTTCATTGTTTCCATCCATTTTCCGATTTTTCATCATCATCATCATCATCATCATCATCATCATCATCATCATCATCATCATCATCATCATCACCACCACCACCACCACCACCACCACCACCACCATCACCATATATATATTTTTTTTTTCCATTTCTCATCTTCAATTTCTTTCCTCGTTCCCATCCATTTTTCGATCATCCTCATCATCTAGGAAACATATATCCTTCTTTATATCGATACCTGCCTGCAAGAAAGTAGCAAGTTAGCTGTATGAATAACTCAGTTTGTATTTACTCTCTGTGTATATTATCGTTTGTCTATATATGTTTCCATGTAGCTAGTAGTCTCCAATTCTATATTCTGCCTTCGTATCAATTTCTAACTTTGTGCCGATCTGTCCATATATATACTTTATCTATCTGCCTATCTATCTATATGTATATCAGTCTGCTTATTCTAAAGGCTCTCTTCTTGTCTGTCTATCTACCCATCTATCTACCTCAACGCATTAGTTCTAAGTATCTACCCCCGTGAAGCTCAGTAGAGACCAACGTCAACTGGATTTACCGAGTGAGAGAAGATAATAATATAAAGCGTCTTATTCCTCCTCCTCCTCCTCCTCCTCTTCCTCATCCTTCCAGAGATCAAAGCTTTACCTCTTCCATTCTCTCTCTCTCTCTCTCTCTCTCTCTCTCTCTCTCTCTCTCTCTCTCTCTCTCTCTCTCTCTCTCTCTCATTTTATTGGTTTTCCGTCTCTGATTTTATCGTCTCTGCCTGTCTATTGTCTGTCTGTCTTTATAAGTTTTCATTTTCTGTCTTTCTCTTCCTCTTAACATCGACATCTTCACCTACAGGATACTCCCTCCTCCTCCTCCTCCTCCCTCCTCCTCCTCCTCCCTCCTCCTCCTCCCTCCTCCTCCTCCCTCCTCCTCCTCCCTCCTCCTTCTCCCTCCTCCTCCTCCCTCCTCCTCCTCCCTCCTCCTCCTCCTCCTCCTCCAATTTCGAAACATCTCAAGCGAAGAAAATAAGAGAAACCCAAGTCCATTTTGTCTCATGTCATTTTTTTTCTTCGTTTTCCTTTTTGGTATTTTATTTTTGTCTTGGGGTTAATGGAGGTTTTTGGGGCTAATGATCTTTTGTGGTCGTTTGTCTTTGCTTGGGTATGAGAGAGAGAGAGAGAGACTACGGAAATGAAAGATACGGTAAAGATGTTGTCGACAAGAGATGGAAGGAGTTAAAAGGAAAGATGCAAACTTCAAGGAAGATATGAGAGAGAGAGAGAGAGAGAGAGAGAGAGAGAGAGAGAGTCATTCAGTCAGAAAGAGGCTGTAACAGATGGGCCGTAGAGTAAAGAAAGAGAGAGAGGAGGCAGTAAAGTGAGAGAAAGGAGAGACTGAGAGACAAGAGAGGTAATAGAGATTGTATGTATAACCTCAGAAGTGCCACTATCTCTCCCTGACTTCCTCCCTCCCTTCCTTCCTTCCTGTTATTTCCTCCCTTCCTTCCTCCCATCCTGTCATTTCCTTCCTCCCTTCCATCCTTCCCGTTATTTTACATCCTTCCATCTTTCCTGTTATTTTATTTCCTCATTTCCTTCATGTTATTTCCTTCCTTCCATCCTTCCTTCCTTCCTTCCTTCATATTTTTTTTTCTTTCCTTCCTGTTATATTTTACTTTCTTCCATCCTTCCATCCTGGTATAGTTCACTTCCATCCTTCATCCTGTTATATTTTTCCTCCCTCCTTCCTTCCTTTCCTTCCCTCCTTCCTTCCTTCCCTCCTTCCCTTCCTTCCTTTCCTTTCTTCCTTCCTCCCTGTTATATTGTTTCCCCTTTTTGCTAGGTTTCTTCCATCCCTCCTTTCGTCTTCCCTTCATGCCATCCTTCCTATTATATTTCCCTTTATTGCTTCCCTCCTCTCCTTAAAACGTCTTTTTTCCCTCTTCTGCGCCCACCTTTTTTTTTTCTTCCATCCTTCTTTCCTTGTTTATTATTATTTTCCTCTGTCTATATCTGTCTGTCTGTCTGTCTGTTCATCTATCTATCTCTGTATCTCTGCCTGCCTGCCTATCTGTCCGTCTATTTGTATCTCTACCCATCTATCTCTATCTGCCTGTCTGTCTGTCAGTCTATCGGTTAATCCATCTATCTATCTATCTATCTATATCCCCCCCCCCCCGCTTCCCAGACCGTTTCCATATTTGATGGCAGTGGAAGCAAACCTGACTCCCAGCAGCTGTACATACCTGCATCCCTCAGTACACACACGTGTGCGTCTATAAATATGTATACATGTGTGCGTTGCTGTCGTGTGCGCATATATGATTAACGATGTACTCCATGCATAGGTAAGAGAGGGTAATGGGTAGGGTGGGGTTATCTATTTCTGGTTGTATATATACTGTATAATATACAGTATATATATATATATATATATATATATATATATATATATATATATATATATATATATATATATATATATCTTTTTAGGTATGTATGTTGTATATTAATTTTCTGTATCTCCGTCTTTTTGTATATACTGTATACTTGTGTTTACCATTACCTGCCTGTTTATCGATTTGTATTTACCTGCCTGATTTTCCGTATCTGCATTTACGTGTCTCACTGAATCCAAGTATATCTGTCTGTCTAATCTAGTATTTTATTTCCTTACTGCCTTCGCCCCCGCCTCTCTGTCTCTGTCTCTCTGTCTCTCATGAATAGGTCATTCATTTTTTTTCTTTTTAGCCTTCTTCCTCCCCCTCTTTTCATTTCCTCTCTTTCTCCTCTTCTCATTTCCTCTCTTCCTCTTCTCCCTCTTCCTGTTTTTATATCTCCATCAATCCATTGTAATACTTCATTCCTCTTAACTCTTTAAATACATGTTTTTTTTTCAGTTGATTAAATTGCTACAGCGCTAATGACAGTGAATTTGTGGATTTACACACACACACACACACACACACACACACACACACACACACACACACACACACACACACACACACGAGGCTATATTTAACAGAGGTGTGAGGTGAGTTGTCGTGTGTGTGTGTGCGTATAGTGTCTGGTACCTGCTTCCATTATACATGTGACGTGACAGCTCCTTGTGTGTGTGTGTGTGTGTGTTTGTGTGTGTGTGTGTGTGTGTGTGTGTGTGTGTGTGTTTCAAATGTGTGCATGTCGTAAAGTAAAAAGACAGACAAAGGAAGACAGGTAGATAGATAGATAGACACACACACAGCTAGACAGACATATATATCGGCAAACGTATAAAGTGTTGGATAGTGACAGACAAATAAAAATGAACGGATCTTGAATTTGGCTCTCTTTTGTTTTTTTTGTTTTTTTCTTGGAAGGAACGGTTTGTGGGCATCTGGCCTTTGGTTCCTTCTTCCTTGCATAAAAAGAAAAAAGATGAAACTTGTAAAGATGAATGAATAACACTTTAAATGCCCTGTACGACATTTTTAAATATACTTACCTGGTTTGTCGTGCACCTGTCCATTGTAACTAATTAAATGTCATTCCAATCTGATGGCCTGTCTGACTGGGGTGTGTATTGATGTCTGTCTGTCTGTCTGTCTTGTCTGTCTGTCTTTCTGTGTCTGTGTGTTTTTCTATCTGTCTGTTTGTCTGTCTTTCTGTCTGTCTCTGTCTTTTTGTCTCTGTATTTGTCTGTCTTTCTGTCTGTTTGTCTGTCTGTCTATGTATGCGTGTACGGCTAAGCTGTCTATTCAGGTATGTATTCATGCTTGTATATGTGTATGTATGTATGTATGTATTCATTTAAATGTATGTACAGTATGTATTTGTCATTCGTGTGGATAAGGTGCCTATTCGTGTATATATGTGTATGGATTCATGTATTTATGTATGTATTATGTACGCTTTAATCCCAGCTTATAAATGAGCATGTGTATGTTCATGTGCGTTTATGGTTACGTGTGTAAGTCCCAAGCTCGTGTGCGTGTTTATGTATACCTGCTAAGCTTTATCAAGTTGCTCCTTAAGTACTACCTTGCGTGTCCGTGAGTCAGGGCTGGCAAAAAACGTTCATGTGTGCGTGTTTGTGTGTCTTATTGGATACGGTGTCATTTATGAGTGTTCGTGTGCGCTTATGTGCAAATTAGTATGTGCACATGCAAGATGTGTGTTTTTAAATTGTAAGTGACCACGCTGTTATTGTGTGTGTGTGTGTGTGTGTGTGTGTGTGTGTGTGTGTGTAATCTCATGTTGTGCCCACTTGAGTACTGTACATAATTTACATAAGTATACTTTTGTGTAAATATGTAAATGCATGTGTGTTTTTGTCTTAATTTGTTCCTGTATTTACGTAATTGTGTGCGAGTCTCTCTCTCTCTCTCTCTCTCTCTCTCTCTCTCTCTCTCTCTCTCTCTCTCTCTCTCTCTCTCTCTCTCTCTCTCTCTCTCTCTCTCTCTCTCTCCATTACGCTGTTTTTTATGCTGTTTTATTTACATTCGTCCTCTTGCATCATATTTCACTTGAGTCAGTGGAAAAAAGACAACACTGCGGTTCTACATCTTTTCCATAGCACTTCTTTGTGACTAGCATCATATTTTAGTGCCACTCTTATTTCTACAACTCGGCATACAAGATAGGGATGGCAATTTTAGGGCAGGTTAGAGTTTAAACAATATTGGTAGTGTTTGGATGTGTGTACCGGATGTGTACAGGTGTGAGAAAGCTAGCAGGTAACGTACACACACACACACACACACACACACACACACACACACACACACACACACACACACACACACACACACACACACACACAAAACAATGTGTCCTGTTTTATGAGCGTATTGATGTACATAAACCTCAATACCTACCTATAATCAGTCAAAAAGTTACGTGTTTGTAGCCTGTGTGTGTGTGTGTGTGTGTGTGTGTGTGTGTGTGTGTGTGTGTGTGTGTGTGTGTATGTGTCCATCGCAAAAACTCATGTATACACAACTTCTGTGGCTGTGGCTGGTGTGTGTTGCGTGTGTGCGTGTGCGAGTGTGTAATTACCTAAGCGTGGGGCACTTGAGGACCCCCCTAGGGACCTCACTCAGTCTCCTTGATACCTATATTTTTAGCAGGAGAGGTGCTGGATACGGAACACATGACGCTATATATTTTTTTTTGGGGGGGGGTATTTCCCTCTCTCTCTCTCTCTCTCTCTCTCTCTCTCTCATTTTTGTATTTTAAGCTGGATAGTTTCTTATACAAACCTCCCCTCTCGACTCTCACTTTTGTCATTTTTTTGCTCATTTTCTTTTATACTTTTTTTTTCTTTCGCTGTATTTCACATTCCTCCATTCCCCTCCCATTCTCTGGTATTCTTTCTGCTTCGCTCCTCTCGCTCCCCTCCTTCCTCCCTTCCCCCTCTCCCTCTCTATCCACTTTGCTTTTCCCTTCCCTTCCTCTTTGCTCATCCACTTTTTTCACCCCTCCCAGTTACTCTCCCCCTCCACCTTCCTTTTTCCCTCATTCTCCCTCTGACTCCCTCCCTCTCTACCCCCACCCCCTCCTTCTCCCTCCCCCTCTCCCTCCTTCTTCCTCCCCCTCTCCCTCCTTCTTCCTTCTCCCCCTTCCCCACCATCGCTAACCACCCCTGTGTCTTCCCCAAACCTATATTATTAGCAGGATAAATGATACACTCACATCCCCAGTGTTTTTGTTATTCTTATTTTATTCTTTTCTTGCCTCTCCTTCCCCTTTTTTTCCTCTTCATTACGTGTATTGCTCACCTCCCCCCCATCCTACTGCCTCTTTTTATTTCTTCTTCTTCTCCCACTTACTCTTCATTCTTCTCTTACTCCCTGAACTTCATCCTCTCCGTCTCTGTCCTCATCTCCCTTCCCTTCCCTTCCCTTTTCCTCTCTCCCCTCCCCTTCCCTACTCCTCTCTCCCCTCCCCATCCCTTTTCCTTTCTCCCCACCCCTCCCCTCCCCTCTGCCCTCTCACCCACTGACCACTCTTCCTCATACCTGTATTTTTAGCAGAAAGAGTGGTGGACACAGACCTCCCCCTCCCCCTGTGTGTGTGTGTGTGTGTGTGTGTGTGTGTGTGTGTACTTTATGCTACACGGATAACTGTTGCATAGAGATGTGGCTCATTTCACTGGAATTATGCTGATGGCATTTTCTTTTGCTTTTCCTGTTTTTGATTTATTGCCACACACACGAAATAGTCGGAAATTCGATAAAGATGATGATGATGATGATGATGATGATGATCTAATAAAGAGATTGATGTGATGATGATGGTGATGATACAGGTAATGAAGATGAGTGTGATGATGATGATGATGATACGGTGATGATGGATGTGATGATGATATGATGTTGCAGATGGGCACAGTGGTGAGAATGGTCATGGCGATGATGAGGAAGAGAGCAATGAAGTGATGATTATGATGAGTATGATGGTTGTAAAGATAGTAGTGATTATGATACTGGTGATGGTGATGATTTGTGACAATTGCGATAATGTTTCTAATAATAATAGTTATGATGGTGGTGGGGAGAACTACGATTAGTGTGATGCAATTAAAGAAAAAGGTGATGATGATGATGATGATGACGTTGGTGGTAATGGTGGCGGTGCTTGTGATAATAATGATGATAATGAAGGTAAGGATGTTGGTGATGGTGATGAAGGTATGAATGATGATAATGGTGATGGTAAGGGTAATGCTGGTGATGATGGTGATGGGGAGTGTGATGATGATGTTAATGATGGTGATGAACCAGTGTTATTTTCTCGTTATCTTTCTGGTGTTTGCATATTCACCAAGCGGAGGAACTACTGGTGTTTTTCGCTCAGATTACAGCCTCTCTGTGTTATCTGGCATTTGCATAATTGTGTGTGTGTGTGTGTGTGTGTGTGTGTGTGTGTGTGTGTGTGTGTGTGTGTGTGTGTGTGTAATGTGTTCATTCTTCCATTTAGCTTTGTATCAGGTCAGCAGTCTGCCTATGTTTCTCTAAGTAAGCATGTCTGTGTGTACCCTTCGCTACTTCTGTGTATGTATGAAAGTATATATATTTGTGCATTTATACCCGTATGATGTATGTGCATTGTTATCAGTTTTCATGGTTTCATATACACACACACACACACACTGAAGGGGAAGGTACAGGGAGACGTCAGTAAGGAGGGCTACGTAAACAAAGGATAATTATTTTGTAGTATCGCTGTGTGGGAGCTTCTATACCAAATCGTGTAGTGCAGCGGATGACCTGGCCCACTGGAGGCAGAGGAGTACATACCTCAGCAGTGAACACGCTCTTGCCTCTTACTGGTAAAATATAACACACCCACCGAAATCTTAAAATAGTCCTCGAACAGTTCAGTATGCCGGTGTAATGAGAGTGAATAACAAATATAAAAATTCTAATTAGATGCGGGAGCTTCAGAACTCTAATATGGGGCTTCGCTAAAGTCGCTAAGGTATGCGGGAGTGAAGCACCTTCTTTCCGAAGTACATTAGCGAACGGCAGACAAAGAACTGCCCCTAGAAATGATCCCGCATCGAAAATGTTGCCCATGTATTCACTGCGTGTGGTAAAAAGATGATTCAGAAGAAGAGGACCAGCAGGTACTTGTGGAAACGAGAGGAGGTGGGGGAGGGGAAGAATTATCCATAAAAAAAGTACCCAAGTCAACCTTTCAGAACTGTATATGAATCAAGTTGCTTCTACATGCTGCCCTGCTGAGGCAGAGGCCACAGCAGGCAGTTCATTCACTACAAAGATCTGTTTATTATCAGTTATTACCACTACCTCTAGATTTTATTCAGCTGAGGAGAAACTTTTCGAAATAGACGGGATATATGTAGCCATCATTAACTTCATCCTAGAGAAGTAAAATTGTCTTTGGGTAGAAATAATAAAGTATAAAATGTTACGAAACTGATAAACTTAACATATACGAGACTAAATTTGTTCTTGTATTTATATGTATTTGTGATTCTTTGTACTTGTCTAAAATGAGTTACCACACTAGCTTTGATGTTCATTGACCTTTATGAGATAGCCTGGTAATCGTCTTTACTTTCACCCCTCACTGCACGGGGGGTTAGGCTGGGTGTAAGTAAGTAGAAGAGGAGGAGGGAGAGGGTTGGCCCCGTGTGTGTGTGTGTGTGTGTGTGTGTGTGTGTGTGTGTGTGTGTGTGTGTGTGTGTGTGTGTATTACGGCGTGATAATTTTTGCTTCAACACATACATTTAACATTGTATCATGTTAACGGTGTGTCTTTGTATCTGCGGAGGCGTGTGTTTGTATGTATTGTTCACGCCATGTACAGGTATATGTATGTATGAATAAATATAACAATGTGTTGCTGTATCTGTGTCTATTTTATCACGTCGTACATAAAACTGTTTGTATGAAGATTTGTTGACTTATTTTTATATGCGTGTGCCAAAACGGAAGACCAAGAATAAGATGGACGTAGAGGGAGAGCAGAAGGGAGGGTGGTGTGTGGCGTGGGAGGAGGGTTTGTTGTTGAGTAGGGACGTAAACCTAGAGACCATTTGGTTTTGAATGTCCCCAACACAAGACGCTGCATCGGGCACTTAAATCCTTTCTGAAAGCTTTTTCCATTATACAGCGTCTCTCTCTCTCTCTCTCTCTCTCTCTCTCTCTCTCTCTCTCTCTCTCTCTTTCTCTCTCTCTCATCACCTGCATATAAGCCTAAGAACGTTTTGACCCCTAGACTCATATTCAGCCCCTAGCATTTCTTTATCACTCTTCCATACAGCTTAGTCCGCACCTTTGTTAATTCGTACATTCTTATCTTCGCCTAATATACACTGACTATTATTATTATTTTTTTTATTACTTTTTATTGTTTGTTAATTTTATTATTATTTGCACAGGCTTCTCAACTCCTGCAATATGCTTATCCCTTCTGTTATTATTTTTATTATTCTGTCACTCTCATCTTAAATATCGGGACCAACTTGCCTAGCCCCATGCTCCTACGCTTCTCATGGGGCAATGTAGGATTGGATGATGGATGGATGGAATACTGTGATTACTGTTTATTTACTCTCATTATTTGCACAGGCTTCTCAACCCCTGCAATATGCTTTCCCTTCTTGTTGTGTGGTTTACCGAGTTCCATGTGCTGTTCTGTCCGCTCCCAGATACTTAAATAATTAACTTTTTTTCAGATATGTCCATTCGTCTTACCCTCATACTGTTGTCTTGGCTTTCTTGGTACATCTCATGGTCTTGCATCTACCTGGCAATTAATTTCCCACCAGTCTCTAGCTCTTTCTCTGATACATGCACCTGATTGCTTTCGAGGGAGTGACTAATATTGATCATCTGCTAAGAATAAATTGTCTACTTTTCACTCTCCTACTCTCCCAGCGCCCCTTAACCTGCCCCTTTCCCCAGTACCCGTACATCTACTTCCATCAGCAGTCCGTCCATGAACAGACTGAACAGCCAAGGAGGTAGTTCATATTCCTGACGCGACCGCACCAATACCTCAGTCCGTTCACCCACCTCCCTTCCCACTCGCACGCATGCCCTGTTCGTTTCATAAAAATAAAGAAAAGGGTGTCTGTCGGCTCTAACACCTTTTCTGAGTCCATGAAACGATAAAATGATGCTTCCCTGTCTGTTTATACCTTTTTACACACACACACACACACACACACACACACACACACACACACACACACACACACACACACACACACACACACACACACAACGTTCCTCTCTTTCACTGGATCTTTGTACAAATCACTGTTCCATTCACCTTACCTCGTTCGCTTTAAAATTGCAAGCTTTCCTTTCGTCTCACTTGTCTATACGTATCGGAACACAAGCAGCTGTCCATCGCTCTGCAGGTGCCCTTTCCGTGGTTCTGGCTTACATTGAAAACAAGCAAACCACACCACTTTGATTCTCTCTCTCTCTCTCTTTCTTTCTCTCTCTCCCTCTCTCTCTCTCTCTCTCACACACACACACACACACACACACACACACACACACACACACACACACACACACACACACACACACACACACAAACACACACACACGTTTTATCGACGCGCCTGTATTCTTAACTTTGATTTTCATTGACCTTGGTATGATAAATTTACTATTGTGTACATGTTCAAATGAGAGAGAGAGAGAGAGAGAGAGAGAGAGAGTGTTAAGTGTGGGTTAAGGTTTGTTTTTTTGTAGGTGTATATGAGAAGAAGAGAATGAAGATGTTTTATGTGTTTGTGTCTAGGTGTGTGTGTATTGTCAGTGGATTTGTATGTTTCTGCGTTTGAATATTTTAGCACTGTGTGTGTGTGTGTGTGTGTGTGTGTGTGTGTGTGTGTGTGTGTGTGTGTGTGTGTGTGTGTGTGTGTGTGTGTGTGTGTGTGTGTGTTAGAAAAGGTATTATTAGTATTCTAACACTTCAGTGCACGTGTACCGGTATATGTATGTATGTACTGTATGTATGTAAGTTAGAAATAATTATGTACTTTTGAGTGTATGGCAGAACTTGTCAGTGTTGTATTATTTCTCTTATACATCTGAATCTGGACATGTGTTAGATACCCCTTTCCCGAGGTTCAGTTGTTAACAAGCAACACACCAACAAAAGGCTGATCTCCTGTAATCTTCAAGCATCACCACTTTAGCGCTAATACCTACTGTCTATGTTTCAAAATGCTAGGGATATCAGTTAAATATGGTGCTATGGCATTGTAGTTCATCTTAATATGGAGATTTTACTCTGTTTGGTTCTACAGTCTTTCCATAGCTTTTTTTTTTTTTTTTTTTTTAACGGGTTCATATTTTAATGTTAATATTTCGTTTCAGCTCAGTATTTAAGATGGAGAGACGGCAGTTTTAGGTAAAGTTTAAGTGAAAGAAGTATAGCGTTATGTTGTAGCCCAGCATTGAAGATGGAGGTATGGCAGTTTTAGGCCAAGGTAACGTGAAGGGAGTATAAAGTTAATTTCTTGCCAGAACTCAGTAGTCAAGATTTTAGGGAGAAGTGACATTTTTAGAGAGAAGTGACAATTTTAGGGAAAAGTGACCTGGAACGAGGTCTTTGCGTGTTACCCCAGGGATAAGGGAGTAAATGAGGAAGCTGCCAGAGATCAAGCAGCATCGAGAGCCGCCATTAGGTGACCAAGGCCGACTCATGCAAGCATTTTGGAGCCCTGAAAAACGAAACGAAACGAAGTGAGTTTTCGGGAGAAGTGACATTTTTAGAGGGAATTGGCAATTGTAGGTCAGCTTGAGGTGGACAGAGTATAGCGGCGATGCTTTTATGAAGTGTTGGTGGAGCCATTTTGAAAGACTGTAAGAACGCTAATATCCAATTCAAGTCCATGCAGCAGGCGATATCGAACCCGCGACCACACACTTCTCAGTCCACGGCGTGTTCACTGTGATATGTGTGTGTGTGTGTGTGTGTGTGTGTGTGTGTGTGTGTGTGTGTGTGAATTCGTGTACATAGTTTGTCTATATATGCTTTTGGCTATGTGTGCACATTGAAATGTATGTCTGTTGCATGTATATGTGCATTATTCCCCAGATTGTGTGTGTGTGTGTGTGTGTGTGTGTGTGTGTGTGTGTGTGTTCTCTGGGCGTGTGTATGGTTTCTGTGTACGATTGTTTGTGTGTATGCTCTGTGTGCGTGCCTGTAGGGTTTGAGTGTGTGCGTGCGTGTGGGTCTATATGTGTGTGTGCACTTTGAAAATGGATTCAGTATTGATGGTATATTGACACATCCATTTCCAGATGAGTCTTGGCCCGCAGGCGTTCACTGACCGTACGGGAACGAGAGAACGGCCAGAGTGAACGAGGGGAGGGGGGGAAAGCGGCATGGGAGAACGTAGAGGGAGGAAGAGAACGGCTGAAATAAACGTGCGGAGATAGAGAGAGCAAACATAACTAAAGATGACCGCGGAATTGAACGACGGGAGAGAACGTACAGAGGAATAGAAAAGGGGTGAACGTAGGATGGGACTGGTATGGCAGGAAATGAACGTGTAAAAGCGATGAACGAGAAATGAACGTAGAGCTTAGTTGGTCATGAACGAAAGAGCTGAAAAACTGTTGAGCGGTGATGGTGAGTTTCGGGATAGAACGGGGGAAGTGAAGGTAGGAGAGAGAGAGAGAGAGAGAGAGAGAGAGAGAGAACGGTGGAAGTGGACGTATAAGAAACGGGATAGAAAGGCGCAAGTGAATGTATTGACAGAACGCCGCAAGCGAATATATGGAACGTGAACGGCTCAGATGAACGTAGAAAAATAACAGCGTACCAGAAATGAACGTTCAATAATGGTGAACGAGAGATGAACGTAAGGAGCGATGGACGGCAAGAAAGTGAACAGCTGAACACGACTGCGATGAAGAACTAGTGAACAACGGTGGTGAACTCAGAATGCACAAAAACTTACGATCGATTTCCTCTCTTAGCTCTGATTTATTGTAAAGTGAACAAGGAAAAGAAAGTACAGAATCTTGCTATGTTTCGTGTTCTTCTCAATATATCTGTCTGTCTGTCTGTCTGTCTGTCAGTCTATCTATCTATCTATCTGTCTATCTATCTATCTATCTCTGCCTATCTATCCATCCACCCATCTGTATACAGTATATCTCGGTCTATCCATCCATCTATATCTGTCTGTCTGTGTCTGTATCTGTGTGTCTGTCTGTTTATCTGTTTATTGTCAGGCTCCTTAATCTAAAAAAGGGTGGCAACAAACAAATCGCCTCCATGTCACCCTGTCCTCGCCATCAGGCTGCCATCTCCCACTCACACCACCCACACTCATAAATCTACCCCACTTATCAGCTTATCTTTGGTCTCCCCCTTGCCCTACCCCTCTCCACCTCACACACTCTCCTAGTCAGTCTCCTATCCTCCATCCTTTCCCCACAAGTTGATCTCGTCCTTGACCCACCTACCTCCCACTCCACATCAACATACACTCTCCTAGTCAGTCTCTTATCCTCCATCCTTTCCACATGGCCAAATCACCTTAGAGTACTGCCAATTCTTTCCAACATCAACACTCCTTCACTTCTTCATTTGTGTCTGTCTGTCTGCACATAGATTTAATTACGAGAGAAAAATTGTTATGCAAGTTAATATTTCTTTTTCTTTTCACAGGACGGATAATTAAGGAAAATATATAATTATCCCATGTCGCTCGTTCTCCCTGGAAATAGCAAACCACATAAAGTAAAGGTATGACCAGGGTTGTGTGGCAGTAGTGTACCGTATATATACTGTATATTTAATAAAAGTAATTCAGTTTATATTTTTATGAAACTGTCATTCATTCGATGGAGCAAGCGATAGACCAGCATTCTATATTTTTCTACATTTTGGTTAAATTCAAACAACTGTGAGTCAGGGGGAGAAAATTTAAGTATTCCATCACGCTAAAATGGTGTATAAAATGCATACTTAAACTTCCATTCTGAAAAGAGTAATATTAGAATAATGCAGATAAAAAGGAAAGAAAGACAAAAAATTATAACGGATAGAAGCAAGAAGGAAGGAAGAGGAATGAACGCTTTGATGCCCAAGCCACAGCCATGGATAGCGTTCAGACAATCAAAACACTCCTTTGATCACTGGTAATGGCTGCGACTTCGTTCAAGATAATCGCCATTTTTAATTACAGCCTTCTCATTTTTTCCCAACGAAAGAACCTTAAGCCAAACATTATTATTGCTTTTCATTATGCTTTTCAATATAAACTCTTCCAGTCTAACAGATATTGATTGGACCTGTATTTGAAATTTTTAAAGATTCGGTGAAATGAGACGCCATGTAAACAAGGGGAGGGAGAGACGAGTACGCGAAAGCTGTGGGAAAAAATGGTTGTAGATTTATTGTAAGGTAATTATTGATGCTGTAGTCTGTCTGCCTTCATCTGACGGAACGGGGTCACTTCACAACCTGCATATTAAGTCGTGGTTGCATGAAATTGTGAGTCTCATGAGGCAGCAGTGAGTTTCCTTGGTTACTAGTCAAATCGACCCTCCAGTCTGACTACACTTGGCCGTCAGAAAAACGTGGAGAAATTAGAAGTCTTGGTCAGATAAGAGTAAACATGAAGTAATAGAATTATAGTACTAAACAGAGACTGGATAATCTCACCGCTTGATAGTACAGTTTTACCGTCTTTAATCGAGTGACATATTATTATTTATTCTTGCTACCTCTGGACGATTTTCTTCAGCTCAAGGTAGACTCTTTGATATGAAGAGACGAATGAAGGCTACAGCTAACCCCTCCTGTTCGAAAAATAAGTCCTAAGCTGAATAAAATCGTCTGGGGATTGAAAGACATACAAATACGTCATGAGATTGAACTTTGTGTGTGTGTGTGTGTGTGTGTGTGTGTGTGTGTGTGTGTGTGAGAGAGAGAGAGAGAGAGAGAGAGAGAGAGAGGTTGATACCCCTTATATATGACCTTGGGGTGAGTGAACAGGCTGGAATGAATGAAGGAGAGTTTGGAATGAATGAACAATAAACCTGAAAAAATGAACGAAGATTAGAATGAATGATGAAAGAATAAATAGACTTGAATGAATGAAGAATGAATAAGCAGACAAGAATGAATGAAGAATGAATAAACACTGGAATGAATAAAGAAAACAGAGATTGGAAGGAGTTAACTGGGTATTGGAATGAATGAGATTGTTTTTAGTGAATGATCCGAGATTGAAATGAATAAATGGGAGATTAGAATGAATGAGCAAAAAGTTTGTATATTATTTTTACATTATTCAAGATGTATGTATCTCTTTTATCTATATATATAATTTTTCTTTTTTCTTTTCAGGTAAGTTATTCTGTTTGCGAGAAAAGGTACTGTGCATAATTTGTTATTGTTATCCTGTTTATTATTATTATTATGTTGTTGTTGTTGTTGTTTTATTGTTTTTACTGTTATTATTGTTATTTTATTTGTGTTATTTTTTTATTGTTTTGTTGCTGTTAATATTATTTTTAATAGTGTTATTTATTATTATTATTATTATTATTTAAAACAGTACTACTACTACTACTACTACTGCTGCTGCTACTACTACTACTACTACTACTACTACTACTACTACTACTACTACTACTACTATTACGAGCGAGGGCGAAGTCCTCGGGAGTCTCCCGTCAAGTAGTGGCATTTTCTCAGTTCTCACATACGAGCGGCCCGACCCGGCCCGAGAGCGTAACGCTTTTGAGAAGCTTATATATCAGCCAGCACAGGACCGATCACTGCGTGGTTTGTACCATATGATAGCCCAATTCTTTATGATTTGTTTTTGATAGGTTTCATCACACCCAGGCGGTGCACGTGGCACGTGACACGCGCCAAGTGCAGCATGTCGAAAATCTCCAAAAGAGGACCACAGACCAGACAGTTTGTCGTAAAATGCATGAAACTTGGTAGGTAGATAGCCGTCAATATACTCTAGGCATCCTTGGGGTGTAAAGCGACATTTCAATGCTTTCGGATTTAAATGTCCTCGCTCATACCTCGCCGACAAAAGCGTTTTACTGGTTATCCATCGTTACAACCATAAATCAAAGCAATGAATGCCACACGCTACAAAAGAGTTATCAGTGCTCTATTTTTTTTTTTTTTTTATAATCTAAAGCACCGAACGGAAAGCTTTGACATTCTGTCCGTTGTATCCTGTTTCATTATATATGTAGGTCGTTTGAGTAGACACATTTTATTCTGAAACAGGACGAAGCATTTTCGAGTACAGTGGAGTATGTTGTATTTCAGTAAATACATAAGGTACTTTGTCTTTTTTTTATTATAGTTATTGTTTCGTTATTATTATTATTTTTATTATTATTATTATTATTATTATTATTATTATTATTATATCGTATGAGAGGTAAATTATGTGGAATTAGTCTCATAATGAGAATTATCTGAATTGCTTAATTATATATATGGTGATAAAAATCAGGGTGAAATCTGTCGAAGGTTTTATTAATAATAATTCTTTTGTTGTATGTGTAGAGAAAGCAGATAAACCAATAAATAGATAAATCTACCAAAACACGCAGCAATAACACGGTTAAGACAGGAGTGTATTAAATCAGAGTAATCTATAACAAACATCCATTTTATCAATACCTGTAGTATAACTTTAATTAAACGCTTTATAATTCTATCCTCTGTAATAAGCGATATAGAAACACTGCATCAATACGACACACATTAAGTTTTGTGTGTATTTTAGCGACCGATTTGCAGATGCCTGACATGGGCGGATATCTTCGTAAAATTCCTGTATGAGAGGGAAAAAATATATATAAGAACGCCATCAAAATTAGAGAATCACATAATAATAATAATAATAATAATAAAAATGATAATAGTAATAATAATAATAATAATAATAATAATAATAATAATAGTAATAATGATAATAATCACACAACCTTAGTAAACACGTAACCATTATAGCACCGTCGCACAGCACCCCGTCAGACTCATTAAAATATTTAAAACCAACACCATATATCAAGACAGTTCCAAAACAGCATACAGACCACACATCTAAACAGTATCAAAACACATTACACGTACGTCAAAACACTGAAAGCACTACATCATACCTTTCTTATGTAAAACCTCATCAGAATATGTAAACACCAACACTAATCCATCAACACACATCAAAACAACGCACTATATCAAAACACACACACACACAAACACCCCTGACAGTGGTAAGCCGTGTACATAGAGTCGATAATCCCACACACGCACAGAGGCAGAATGACCCCTATAATCTGCTATTTGCAGTGCCCTGTATTTCTGCAACACAACACACGCTTGTGGATTATCAATATTGCAGTGCGTCTGACTGGTGCCTCTGCACTGTTTAATTTATATGATTTTATATATATATATATATATATATATATATATATATATATATATATATATATATATATATGTGTGTGTGTGTGTGTGTGTGTGTGTGTGTAACCGGTACAGAGTGATATGTGCATTAATAGATTGTTATACTCACGATAAATGATAATGTTAATGACAGTAATAGTAACTAGAGTACTCTTAATATAACAGTTTCTATATTACAAACTTTCGTTTGGGTGTTCAAAGGGAGTATACACCGTCACAGTAATTATACAAGTAGAGGAATAGTGAATGAATGTGTGTGTGTGTGTGTGTGTGTGTGTGTGTGTGTGTGTGTGTGTGTGTGTGTGTTATTCCAACACACACACACACACACACACACACATAACGAAATGACAGATAGAAAAACACAATATATAACATAATTGACAGAAGGATACGTTTGAGAATAATTAAAGGTGCATGTCATATATTCCTAATGTTTGACAAACACCTAACGATTCAACATAGATGTACATTACAAGCTTCAGCATTATATGAAAGAATGAATCGATAGAAACCCCCCATTGTCAAATACTTCCCACTAATACTTGCCACAAATACAGATCACAAATACTTCCCACTAATATTGCCCACAAATACTTCCCACTAATACTGCTCACAGATACTTCTCACTAATACTACTCACCTAACATATATATATATATATATATATATATATATATATATATATATATATATATATATATATATATATATATGTATGTATAATTTTGGTTTTAAAGATTTAATGTTTGGAGAGAGCTATTATTGATTATGTGAGTGATATGTGTATTGTTTTACGTGAATATAATAAATGTTAGACTCTCTCTCTCTCTCTCTCTCTCTCTCTCTCTCTCTCTCTGTAAACCCAAGCTCACACACACTTCACAAACCGCCCTTTTTGTTTCACCTTGGTTACTCACATGAGGCCTAGCTTAGAGAGAGAGAGAGAGAGAGAGAGAGAGAGAGAGATTTAAATGAATGAATGAAAGAGGGAAGAGTAAGTAGGTAAACGGAAAAAGAGAAGACAGGAAGAGATAAAAATGGGGAACAATGTGACACTATGTTTGTAGGTGGGTAAATATTTAGAGAGGTAGGTAGGTGAGTAGGTAAGTAAGTAGGTATGAGTAAGAAAGGGAGGAGACAAATCAGGGAGGTAGGTTAGAGAAGAAAACAGGAGGAAACAGTAGAGTAGACGATAGGGGAAGCATCTAGGGAGTGAAGAGAGAATGAGACATGGTAGGAAAGAGAAGATAGGAGTAAAGCTGAAGAGACGGAGATAAATGGAGGTAGGTAGGTAGGTAGGAAATAGAAATGAAGAGAAGGGGAAAGGATACAAAAAAGACGAAGGGCCTCGGGAAGATAGGAGAGAGGCAGGCAGGTCGGTAGCTTAGAAGAAGATAGGTGAAAAGTGAGGAGGCTTTGGAGAGAGGTAAGTAGGCAGGTGAGAGAGAGAGAGACGAGGTGAAGGGAAAGATAGGTTGTAGGTGGGTATAGTAGTGAAGTGTAAGGAAGAGAGGAGACGAAAAGAGGCAGGCAGATGGTTTGGTAAGCAAAGAGAGGAGGAAGGAAAACAAAAGAGAAACGATAAAGATGAAAGAGAGCAAGTAAAGAGACAGGCGAGGGATGGAGGTAGACAGGTAAGCTAAGTCTCGCTCTAATTGGCTGTCCAGGTGGCTTGTTTGTGCGTCCCTCTCTATCAAAGCTTGTCCGGGTTGTTAGTCTTTTGTTCCCACGCCGCATACGGGATGGAAGCAGGGGAGGCCTTTTGGATGCTTGCCTGCCCCTGATTAAAACACGGGGCCCCTCTGGTTTTGTTGGTTTTTGTGTGGGCGTCTTGGATCGTTAAAACCGTTGATGACTGTTACAGCTGTTGATGCCGTAGACCGTTAAACCGTTGATGACATGGTTAAACCGTGGACCCCATAGACCCTTGATACCGTTGATGCCAAAGACCTTTAAATCGTTGATGTCATCGTTAAACCGTTGACCCCATAGACCGTTGAAACCGTTGATGCCATAGACCGTTGAAACCGTTGTCGCCGTAGAATTTAAAACCATGTATGCCCTGGATCGTTAAAGCCGTTCTGACCATACACTGTTAAAACTGTTGGGACTGTTGTGTGCCTTGGAGATTAAAGTTGTTATGGTTTTGACGATAAATCTAACTTTTGAAAATTCTTGGCCCACTTCCATTTTATATTTTGATTTTCGCCTGCGGATTTTCTTCAGCTGAGGGAAATGCTGACAAATAGACCGTTAAAATTATTCGTGTTTCTAACTGCCATAGATTGTTAGAACCATTGACACCATAGACTGTTAGAACCATTGACACCATAGACTGTTAGAACCATTAACACCATAGACTGTTAGAACCATTGACACCATAGACTGTTAAACCCATAAATATCCGCAAACCACTAAAACTAATGCAGCAGAGACCATTAAAACAGCTGGGATTATTTACTAGACCATTAACCATAAGCCCATAGACCAAAGAAGTATAAAGACTGTTGAGTGCATTAGACTTAATCCCCATTGATCTGGATATGCCTTATTTAATTTTATTTTTGTCTGCTTTCGATTATATGAAACTTGAGATAAATTATTTACCTAGAATAATAAACCTCTTTAATATGAGAGACATTTCCTAATTTAATAGGGAAAATAATCTATCTATCTATCTATTGCCAGACGCCTCAATCCCGTTTGGGGTGGCCACAAACAAATCGCCTCCAAGTCGCCCTGTCCCCCGCCATTTCACTGCCCTGCTCCCAACTCACACCCCCCTCTCTCATATACCTCTCCACCCCATCCCTCCATCTCATCCTCGGTCTCCCCCTCCCTCTTCCACCCTCCACCTCACTCACATACACTCTCTTCGTCAGTCTTTCACCCTCCATCCTCTCCACATGGCCAAACCACCTCAGTGTGTTCCTCACAACGCTCCCTATCACATCCACATCCACACCACAACGCTCCTTTACATCCTCATTCGTCAGCCTGTCTCTCCACGTGACTCCACAGGCTCCTCTTAAATAACTCATTTCCACTGCTCTCACTCTTGACTTGTGTCCTTCCAACAATGTCCAAGCTTCACTTCCGTATGTTAGAGTTGGTATCACAATACTGTCATGTAGTAACTTTTTTACTTCCATGCTCACTTCCCTGTTTCTTATCACTGCTTTCAAGGAACCAGCAACCTTTCTTCCCTGTTGTACCCTTTCAAGCACTTCACCCTCCAAACCTCCATCCTTACTCATCACACTACCCAAATACTTAAACGTACTCACATTTTCCAATTCCTCACCATCCAACCTCGCTGTACATTCACTGACTTCACCTCTCTCAAAGACCATCACTTTACTCTTCCCTACATTCACCTTTAGGTTTCGTTTCTTACACACTCTCTCAAACTCATCCACCAAGCCTTGCAGCTCCCCTTCGTCTTCACTCAACAACACAGTATCATCTGCAAACAACAGTACAGGGAGTTTCCAAACACTATCCTCTCTCACCAGGGCCACTCCAACATCCACTACCCTACCTTGTACCTCTTTTATTACCCCATCCATGTACAGATTGAACAACCATGGAGACATGACACATCCCTGTTTCAAACCAACTTTCAAAGAGAAAAATTCACTTAGTTCACCATCCACACGCACTGCAGCCTTCGCACCATCGTACATACTCTTCACAGCATTCAACAACTTCCCATCTACTCCATATATTCTTAACACTTTCCACAATCCTTGTCTATCCACCCTGTCATATGCTTTCTCCAAATCCATGAAAGCCGCATACAACTTCTTTCCCTTCTCTAGAAACTTTTCCACTAAAGATCTAAGAATGAATATCTGATCTACACAACCTCTTCCCTTCCTAAAGCCTCCCTGTTCTTCTCCAACTAATTTCTCTGTTCTTTCTCTAACTCTGTCTATAAGTATCCTACCATACACTTTTCCTATTATACTAAGAAGACAAATGCCCCTATGATTACCACACACTTCTTTTTCCCCTTTTCCTTTGTACAAGGGAATAATTATACCTGACTTCCAATCCTCCGGGACTCTACCTTCCTCCCAGGCCAATCTGCACATCTTCCACATCCATTCTACTACTATCTCTCCCCCATGCTTCAGCATTTCACCACACACTCCATCAATTCCTGGGGCTTTCCCTGATTTAACTTTCTTCACTGCTTCCACAACTTCTATCCTACTGATTTCTTCCTGTCTTCTCACCTCCCTCCTTCTCCCAGCCATTCCCCAGCCACTTATACTCGCATTACTTCCATCCTCTACGTTCAACAATTCCTTAAAGTGTTCTCTCCATCTGCTCACTTTTTCTCCCTTCTCCACTAGTAATCTACCATTTTTATCTTTCACTCCCCTGCTAACTTCACTTCCACCCTGTCTTACTCTTTTCACTTCTCTCCAGAACATTTTCTTACAGTCCCTCCACTTTACACTCAAATTCCTTCCAAATTCCTCATCCACTCTCTTCTTACTCTCTCTTACTAATCTTTTCACCTCTGTCTTCCTTTCCACATATAACTCTCTCTTCCGCCTCTCAACTTCTTCCACGCCCCTATTTCTCATCCATTCATTGTATGCTTTCTTCTTTTGTGCCACAGCCTGTTTCACCTCTTCAGTCCACCACGCTGTTCCTTGCACCCCCCTCCGTCTTCTCTTCCTTCCACACACCACATCACATGCTGCACATATTTCTTCTGTAAATATCTTACACACACCTTCCACGTCTCCCATCTGCCCCAATTCATATTTGCCCAATCGTTCCTCCACTTCTCTCTTATACTCTGCCTTTTTCTCATCCTCTTCTAACCTTTCCACTCTCCTTGCAACTACTCCTTCCTCTCGTCTTTCCCTTCTTCTATTCCTCCATCTTACTTGCATCCTAATCCTGGCCACGACCAAGTAGTGGTCAGAAAGTCCACTCCCCCAACCTCTATACACTCTTGCATCCTTTACACAACTTCGCATCCTTTCATCCACACACACATAATCAATCATTGCCTTCCTTTCATTCAGTTCACCACCCACCCTTCTCATCACTCGCCATGTATACCTGTGGATCATTTTATGCCTGAAGAGGGTATTGGCTAACTAGAAATAATAATTAGTTTCTTTTTAAAGTGGATGATATTGTTTTCACCAAATATTATTAAAAATTATTGGACGCGATAGACTTAATTTCGTTTGTGTTACGCATTTGGGGACCTGGTTGGAAAGGTCGATTGTTGCGTGGCGTATTCTAGGGGAGGATTGACTCTGCCTGATTTTCTGCTATAGTGTGTCTCGTGCAGTTGATAGGCAGTCATTATTATTATTATTATTATTAATTATTATTATTATATTATTATTATTATTATTATATTTATTATTATTATTATTATTATTATTATTATTATTATTATTATTATTTAGTATCAGGCACTATAAAAGTCAATCCAGTGGAACTTTTTGATGACACAAGCTATTTACTTTTAATTCGAGGCCGTATTTTCTCATTCTTGCTACCACCAGACGATTCTCTCTCTCTCTCTCTCTCTCTCTCTCTCTCTCTCTCTCTCTCTCTCTCTCTCTCTCTCTCTCTCTCTCTCTCTCTCTCCAAATAATAAACCCAAGACAAACCCCAAGTCATGAGGGGGTTAGTGAAAGCTGTATAAACCCCTCCAGTCAGAAAAATCGCTCCTTGTGCTGAATGAAATCGTCCAGAGGTAGCAATAAAAATACATCATCGGACAGAAAGGGTATATGCCAAATTTACCCATCCACTTTTTTACCAGTTTTCTGATATATACCAAAAACGAAGTCCAAAATTCCATTAGCCAATAGTTGGGTAGTAATAGAAATAGGCTCGGAATAGACGTACTTGGGCTGAAAGGGTTTGTATTTTTTTTTTTTTTTGGGGGGGGCTTACTATGGTCGATATTTTTTTTAGCCTATAAGAATTTACCAATCAAAAGGCTAAGTAGCATAGAATCAGGTGTTAAGAATAGAGAGGGAAATAGACGTCTTTGGGACGAAAGGGTTTATATTTATTTTTTATTTCAGACTTACTATGGTTTTTTTTTTCCACCCTATAATGATTCACCACTCCGAAGGCTAAGTAGCGTAGAGTCAGGTGTTAAGAACAGAGGAAAAAATTGACGTCTTTGGGGTGAAAAGGTTTATATATGCATTTTATTCAAGTTTACGATGGTCAATTTTTTTCAGACTAAGAATTCACCGCTAAAAAGGCTAAGTAGCATTTAATTAGGTGTTAAGAAGGGAGAGAAAAGTCCTCGCACTGAAAGGGTTAATTTCTGCGTTTACCCAGCCATTATATTTCAAAATTATCAGATACAAACATAAAATCGAAAAATTCTATTATAAAAAATCGATTTAATAATGGGACACCGTTACTGTTTTCAAAAATTTAAATCTCCGCCGGTTTTGCTTCCGTTAGGTCGGTTAGAATTTAAAAAGCGCCGTTACTGAATTTCAAATCTGCCGTAATTAAAAGGCAAACACAATCCATCTGAAGAGAGGATTGAGGTGGATTGAAAGGCGTGGAGTGGAATGGAGGAGAGAGAGAGAGAGAGAGAGAGAGAGGATAAAAAGAGGGTTGAGGTGGGGAAAATAAGAGAAGAGGGAGTAGAGGAGGATTAGGGTGGAAAGTGGAGGATTGAGAAAGAATTTGGGAGGAGAGGGAGAGGTGAAGAGTTAGTGCTGGAATTTAAAGTAAGATTTATTTATTTGTTCGTTTTGTTTATTTGTTATTTATGTATTTATTTATTTATATTTAATATAGACGTTAGAAATATTTCAGTTTTAGGTATGATTGAAGTGCTTGTTTAATAGCTTTTTGTATTATAGATAGATATAGATAAAATAGATATATAGATAGATAGATAGATTCTTAGTAGTAGTAGTAATAGTACTGGTAGTATTTCCATCCATTTCCTGTTCATCGTCAGCGCAGTAAAAACAGCAGCATCATTTTCTTCACTCATTCCACCCATTTATTTCCACATTTATAACAAATTTATTATCGTTTCTGCAATTACCATTAATGTCGAAATTCGGTCAAACCTCCCCCTTAATAATGCAACATGAATTATACAGGATTTGGGTCATATACATAAATTCAGTTATGAGTTTGATGGATGTGGTGTGGGTGTTGGAGGGAGGGTGGTGTGATGTGGTATGATGTGGTGTAGAATGGCGTGGTGTGGTGGTGCGGGATTGTATGAGGGAGGGTGATGTTTTGTGGTGTGGTATGGTATGGTGGTGTGGTGTATGTTGTGATGGAGAGTGTGAGGGAGGGTGGTGTTGTGTGGTGTGGTATGGTGTGGTGGCGGAGTGTGTAAGAGAGGATGGTGTGGTGTGGTGTGGTATGGTGTGGTGGGGGAGTGCGTGAGGGAGAGAAGGAGGGTGGTGTGGTGTGGTTTGGCGTGGTATGGTGTGGTGGGGGAATGTATGAGGAAGGGTGATGTGATGTAGTATGATGGTGGAGTGCAGTATAATTAAAAAAAAAAGAAAGTCATTCAAAATAAATAACCAGAACGTAAAAATAAATAACGTCCCTATGGTTAATTATCAAGCATACAGTACCTGTGGCTGAAAAAATTAACCAGTCAATTTTTTAATAGCGTTAATGACCCTAAATAAATTAACCAGTTTTAATTACCCAAACAGCTACTAATGGTACAAACTGCTTTTAAACACGTCAGCGAATTATTATTTTTTAAACTGTTCTAATTATGTGGACGGTGTCAAAGCATTAGTCATTTTATTGCCATCAAAGACTATAGTATATGGGGATTATAATGGAGTCAGATATATTAACAATTTTAGGGGATTTCGATGTTAAAATTTACGGTTTGAGGAGGATTTATTAAAGATATTCTCTTTTAAAACCTTTCTAATGCTGGATTTTTCTCTTAGGTCCATAAAAGAGTGATATACCCATTTCATCTTAACTTGGCCTAAAATTCTCTCTCTCTCTCTCTCTCTCTCTCTCTCTCTCTCTCTCTCTCTATCAGAAGTGTACATGAAGGAGTGTAAAGAGCATAGTAATTTCTCTTTTTGGGAGGTTGGGGGTGGATAAAGTCTTCCATGTTTGTTCATTCCAGTGACTTTTTTCTGTGTAATGCTGGAGGATGTGGTTGGCAGGGACGAGCCTTCCTCTTTTCCATCTATGTCTCACACGCCTTGGTTAAAATTTTAGTGATGTTATTACGCCAGCAAGTAAGCTTATTTTAGGCCTCTAGTTGCCTTTACTTCCTAAACATTCGTGTCATAAAATTGTTACGTGGAACCCGGAAGTATTTAAAGATCGGATTTCAGACTTTTTTTTTCCTTTTCATGTTAAATCATCACAACGCCTGCAGCTACTTTAATTGCTTCCGCAGTTCCTAACATTTTCAAGATTTCAACTTTTAACTGTTGCTCTTAACGGTTTTAACGACCTAGGGTGCACCGTTTTCCTCCCCTAGGCAAAGAATTTAATCAGACACCAGGCAGACCCGAGCCGGTATACTGGTCATGTGAATTCAGTCTAGCGATGTAACGGTTTTAACGACTACAACTGCAGACGATTTTAACGACTGCAACTATTTTTATCGATTTCAACGAGTACAACATGATTTTAATGGCTACAAATTCTTCTAAAGGTTGTAAGTAGTTGTAACAGCTATAATGGCCATAACTGTTAGCGGTTTTTAACGGTCGCAACTAAACGGTTTTAACGCCCTATGGTGCACGGTTTTTCTGCCCTACTTCAAGAATTTAATCCCACCCCGACCAGCATACCGTTCAGTTCAGTCCAGCGGAGCAGCCGGAGCGTTACACACAATTCAACGGCCAGTGAACGCCAGAGAGAGAGAGAGAGAAAGAGAGAGAGAGAAACGGTGGAGCCAAACATGTTTATGACAGGACTTCAGTTGTGCTTCGTACCGCATTAAACAGCGGACCTGTGTGTGTGTGTGTGTGTTTTACCGAGTTTCTTTTTCCTGGAATATTGTCTTCTGTTTGTTTTTCCTTCTCTTCATTTCTTCTCCTTTCCTCCATAACTGTTCTTTCCCGATTTTCGTCCTCTCCATGAACATTTTTTTTCGCCTTCCCTCTCGTTCCTTCTTTACTTTTCCTTCCAGCTTGTTCTCTTTTCTCTTTTCCTTCCAGCTTGTTCTCTTTTCCTCCCTACTTGTTCTCTTTCCTCTTCCTCTCTACTTGTTCTCTATTCTCTTTTAAGTTCTGTTGCAGTTTGCTTTCCTTTTTACTCCTCCCTAATTGTTCTCTCTTCTCTTGTCCTACCTACTTGTTCACTTTTTTCTTCCCTACTTGTTCTCTCTTCTCGTTTCCTACCCACTTGTTCTCTTTTCCTACCGTCTTGTTCTCTATTGTCTTTTCCTGCCTACTTGTTCTCTTCTCTTTTCCTCCCTACTTGTTCTCTTTTCCTCCCTACGTGTTCTCTTTTCTGTTTTCCTCGCTACTTGTTCTCTTTTCTCTTTTCCTCCCTACTTGTTCTTTCCTCTTTTCCTACCTACTTGTCCTCTTTTCCTCCTCCTCTTCCTTTACTATTCCTTTTGAACTTTTCCTGTTCCTCTTGTTTTCGATCGTATTTTTTTAACTATTGTCGCACTACTAGCATTTTTCTCATTTACCGCCTTCGCATTTCTTCTTTCTTTCTCTTTTTCTTCTTTCTCCGTTTCTTCAGTCATTTCTCTGTCCATCTTCCTAATTCTTTCATCTTCTTCTGTGACTTCATTTATTCTTCCATCTTTCTTCTTTTAGCCTTCTTCCCTGTTCTGTTTTCCTAGTTTTCCTTCCTTTTGTCCTTCTCTCTTTCATTCCTCATTTTCTTCCGCCTTGTGCTTCCTCATTATTCCGGTTTTCCTTTTTATTTTTCGTTATTGTTTTTCTCCTTCCTTTACACATTCCCTTATTTTCCCTTCTTTCCTTTACTTCTGACTCCTCCTCCTCCTCCTTCTCCACCTCCTTCTCTCTCTCTCTGAGCCACTGTTTCTTGCCCACTTGGTTCATTACGCTTCCTCGCTCGCTTTCTTTTTTCCTCCTCTCTCTCTCTCTCTCTCTCTCTCTCTCTCTCTCTCTCTCTCTCTCATCCAGGCATTCCCACATTTCACTCTATTCCTGATTCATTTGTCTTTAATTATCTTTCTCCTTTTCTTCCCTTTCCTCTTCCGTTTTCCCTTCCTTGTCCCACTTTCTTCCAATCCACCCTCCTTACTTCTCATCGCCCTCTTCATTGTTTTCTTCTAGGTTTCTTCCTTACTCTTCTCTTCTCTCCTCGTGTCTCTTCCTCCTCCTGACATCATTTCCTTCTCCCTACTTTTCTTCTCTCCCACGTGACTCCTCCTCCACCTTAGTGCCCTCCTTTTTCCTCTGCCCTCCTTTTCTCCCTCCTTCCTCTTCTCCCTTCTCTCCCTTCATTCCACTCTTCCTTTTGTCTTCCTTTTCTTATCCCTACTGTCTTGTCTTCCACGTTACTCCTCCTCGACCTTACCACTGCAGTTTCTTCCCTTTTCTTCCGATTTCCTTTTCTTCCTCTCCTTTTTCTCATTCTCTTACTTCCATTTTTATTTCATTTCCCCTTTTCCTTTCTCATTTCCCTCTTTTGTCTTTCTTTTTTCTACTTTCTTTTTTTCCTTTTTGTATTCCTTTCTTTATCTATCCATATTTCTCTCCTCCCTTATACCTCCTCCTCCTTACTCTTTGCTTCTCTTCCTCCTCCCCGTCTTCTCCTCCCTTCTGTGTTCTTCCAGTCTTCATTATTTTTCTTCCTTTCTTATTGTCTTTCCTATTTCCCTCCTTTGTCTTCTTCCAGTTCCTCCTGTTCTGCCTAAGATACTCGTAAAGAAACCACCACCACCACCACCAACAACAACAAGAACAACAACAACAACAACTACTACTACTACTACTACTACTACTACTACTACTACTACCACCACCACAACAACAACTACTGCTATTACTACTACTACTACTACTACTACTAGTACTACTACTACTACAACGACACATCACTTATCAATTCGAGGCTGTTTGCTCAAGGAAAATGAATTTGGCATCTAATCTATGGGTCAAAGACAAGGATAGCAGAGAGAGAGAGAGGAACTGTAAAAAAAAAAGAAAAGAAAAAATGTTAACTAAAAATAAGTGATCCCTCTTTGACGTGTATACTAAACGAGCACCTAAGTAGGCCTTTGATGCCTCTTCTCACCCTTCTTACATCCCGCTCATGCCTTTCCTTAACAATCTTCCCATATTTTAGTTCCTTCCTTATCTCTCTCTCTCTCTCTCTCTCTCTCTCTCTCTCTCTCTCTCTCTCTCTCTCTCTCTCTCTCTCTCTCGATTTCCCCTTACTCTTTACCTCTCCGCTTATTGTCTTTCTCCTTATTCACCTCTGCTCCCCTTCTTTATTCCCATTTCGCCTCTTTTTAGTTCCCATTCTTTCCCCTTTGTTCCCTTTCTCTCCTTACTTTGTTCTATACATCTCCCTTATTTCCGTTTTTCCTCCCGTTTCTTCCCGCCTCATCTTTTTCCCTTCCTATTTCTTTTCACCCTCCGACCCGCTTCCTTTACCGTATCTTACCTTCCTCTTCTCCCTTTAACTGTTTGTCTTTTCCTCCTCCCTCTTGGTCCCCTTTCCTTCCTTTTCTTTTATCTCACTCGCTTCTTCCACCCATTTCTCTCCCTTTTCTCCCCTCATGCTTCCCCTTTCTCCCTCGTCTTCTCAGAACGATGATATGTACAGACTTGGCGTACAGAAACACACACAGTACAAAATTCTCACCATCATATCTTTCACTTTCGCTATGGATACGCCTTCCCCATTCGTGTTTTGCCAGCATGGGATTGAGTTAATTCTGGCTGTCACTCTCCCTTCGAGGTGATTTGGTTCTGTAGTGGATCAAATTATGGATTGTTAAAAAAGTGCAGAGCAGGAATAAAAAGTGTGTGTGTGTGTGTGTGTGTGTGTGTGTGTGTGTGTGCATATTTATTTTCTACGTACTCATGTATGTATATAGTTTTGTTAATGCGTAAAGTATGAGTTATTGTGTATGTGTATGTGCGCGTTTCGTGAATGTTTATATTGTAACATCCACGGACACGGATTGGATGGGAGACAGAGAGAACGTGAGAGGGAAAGGGAGAGGGAGAGAGGGGACGAGGGAGTGGGGAGAGAGTGGAAGGAGGCGAGGGGGTGGGAGGGGGAGAGAGAGCGTGTGTGGCAAGGGGGTGGATGTAGGTGGAGGGGGTGAGTGTGAGTGACGGAACAGCTGGGTGGGAGGGGGAAGGGTGACGATTATTGAGATGAGGGTGGGAGAGGGTCTGAGGAGTGGAGAGAGAGAGAGGGGGGGGGAGGGAATCGGGTGTTAACGGTGAAGTGGGAGTGCGAATAGGGTAAGGAAGAGAGAGGGAGGGAGAGGAAGAAGGGAGACAGGAGGGAGGGGAGGGGAAGGGAAGGGAGAGGTAAAGAGGCAAGAGAAGGGGAGGGAAAGGAGGAGAGTGTACATGGGAAAGTGAGAAGAGGAAAGGGAATTGAAATGGGGAATAGGAGAGTACGAGAAGTGTGAGAAAAGAAGATTGAAAGAGGAGAGGGGAGGAAGGAAGAAGAGGGTAGGTGTTAGAAGGGAGGGAAATGTAGGGGGATAAGGGAGGAAGGGAAAGGGGGAGGAGTGAGGCGAGGGGTGAAGGAGAGAGTATTTGAGAGTGATGATAAAGTGAAGAGAGGGGAAAAGGTGAAAGAGAGGAAGATGAAGAGGAACGAGTGTTTGGGGAAAGAAAAGAGTGGAGGGAATGGGAGATGAAAGTAGAGAGGGAGGAGGAGAGGAGAAGGTGCGAGAACAGAGAGGGGGGAAGGGGGAGGGGACGGGGGAAAAGAGGGAGTGAGAAGAGGTTGAGGTGAAAAAGAAGAGAAGAGAGAGGGAGAAGGGAGAAATGGGGAGAGAAGAGAGGGGAGATAGGGATGAGAAATGGTGTCAGTGGGGAGAGGGGAGGGGGTAAGGGAGAGAGGGGAGGGAGGGTAATGGAGGGGAGAGAGAGAAGGGGGTCGAGGGAGAGGGGGAGGGGGGATAATGGGATGTGGAAACGGTGAGGGCAGGGATGGGAAGAGGGCGAGGGGAGGGATGGGGAGAGGGTGATGGGAGGGATGTGGAGAGGGTGATGGGAGGGATGGGGAGAGGGTGACGGGAGGGATGGGAAGAGGGCGAGGGGAGGGATGGGGAGAGGGTGACGGGAGGGATGGGGAGAGGGTGAGGGGAGGGATGGGGAGAGGGTGAGGGGAGGGATGGGAATAGGGTGAGGGGAGGGGGTTAGGGGAGGAAAGCGGAGAGGGTGAGGGGAGGGATGGGGAGTGGGGTGATGGGGAGGGAGCCGGATAATGCATTTCACAGGCTGCCTCGCTTGTATACCCGCCATTTAAAGCGTCGACTCATGCTATTGAGCAGAGAGAGAGAGAGGGAGAGAGAGAAAGACAAGATATTTTGTCTCTCTCTCTCTCTCTCTCTCTCTCTCTCTCTCTCTCTCTCACACACACACACACACACACACACACACACACACACACACACACACACACACACACACACACACACACACACACACACACACACACACACACACACACCAAATTATCCAACATTTTTTCCCGTGTCAACATTATACATTAAATTTGTCGGTTTGGCCTAATATTTTTCACTGTGTTTTTTGTAATTCCTCTTGATATTTATTTATTTATCTTTCAGTTTATTTGTCTTTATTTGTCTTAAGTCAACACTTTTGCTTGGATGACGTCTTTTGTAAATTCTTCCTCTTCCTCAGCGATTTCTTTCAGCTTAATAGAGGTTTGCCTTTTTTTTTTTGGACGATTTCCCTCAGCTTAGGAGACTTGCTTGTTTTACGATTTCCCTCAGCTTAGAATACTTGTTTTACGATTTCCCTCAGCTTAGAATACTTGTTTTACGATTTCCCTCAGCTTAGAATACTTGTTTTACGATTTCCCTCAGCTTAGAATACTTGTTTTACGATTTTTCTCAGCTTAGGAGACTTGTTTTACGATTTCTCCCAGCTTAGGAGACTTGTTTTACGATTTCCCTCAGCTTAGGAGACATGTTTTACGATTTCCCTCAGCTTAGGAGAGACCTTTTCGCAGGATTTCGGACAGGAGGGACACATTAGTAGACGATTTCACTCAGCCCAGAGACTATTTAATTAGACGATTTTATTCAGCGTTGGAGAGACTTATTTTCGGTCAGGGGGGTTGGATGTAGGCTTCATTAACCCGATCGCTATTAAGGGGCTTTTCCAGGCTGAGTAAAATCTTCTGGTAAGAAGAATTAAGAAGAAATAATTAACAGGTGTATTATTAAAACTGAGTGTGCGCAGGTGCAAGTCCCTAATATTTTTTTTACAGGTGAACAGAAAAGGAAAAATAAATAAAATCTGGTTGATTATTAGGACACCTGTAGCAATACCTCTTACACTTCAACTTGGCCTAAAATTGCCCTCATTCCATCTTAAGTGTTGTGTTATAGACGTAGATTAATACTGAAATATTGTTCTAGTCACGATGAAGTGCTATAGGAAGAATGTAGAGCCGCAGTACTGTCTTTCTCTGTCACTGAGCTACCTAAATTAAGCAGCAAACGGACGAAAATCTGGACCAAGTTGGTGTAAAAGAACTATAGGATTGAGATATGATTGGCCTGCATCCAACATTACAGAGTGCTGTTAGTAATGAGGCAGAGTGGTTAGGTGTATATTATCACCATCACGAGCTGTTTCAAGATGCCGTAAAAATATATAACTTTGTGGTCTTCGTTTTAATATGAAGATCGTGAACACCATCGATAAGCTGAGAATCATCGTCATCATCGTCGTCGTCGTCGTCGTCATCATCATCATCATCATCATCATCATCATCATCGTCAGTATCATCATCATCATATTTATTTCCTTCTTCACTATCATACATTATCATCATTATCTATAATATATCATCATCATCTTCATCATCACTTTGTACTGCTCTTTCGCTTTATTAACATTAACATAGAGAGAGAGAGAGAGAGAGAGAGAGAGAGAGAGAGAGAGAGAGCGGGTGAAGAGCATATGCAAAGGATTAATTACTAAGAGAGAGAGAGAGAGAGCATATGCAAAGGCTTAATTACTAAAGAGAGCGAGAGGCCACACAGACAGGCAGAAATGGAGGACGTCTAATTGAGAGAGAGAGAGAGAGAGAGAGGGGAGGAGGGGGGCAAATGAACTCCACATTCCCTTGACAAGAGAAAGAGGGGCAGTCAAGAGAGAGAGAGGAATTTAGCTTGTCATTGTCAGGGGGAGAGAGAGAGAGAGAACCACAATCATGTCGTATAAACATGATGGCATCGTGTTTAGTGCATGTAATGACAGGGGTACGTAATTCTCTCTCTCTCTCTCTCTCTCTCTCTCTCTCTCTCTCTCTCTCTCTCTCTCCTCCTCCTCCTCCTCCTCCTCCTCCTCCTCCTCCTCCTCCTCCTCTTCCATCTTCATTATACCTGTTAGTGAAGGAAATGACAGGAAATGTGTGTGATCTTTTCTCTTCATACTCTTCCTTGCTACCCACTCCTACTGTCCCCAACCCTTCCGTCTCATGTCTATCTCACTCTTCCCCACCTCTCGTCTCCCCTCACCTGTGCTTCTCTCTTCTCTCCTCCTCTCATCTTCTAACCCCTCGCTTCCCTTTCTTTTCTTCCCTTTGCTTCATCTCACACCGTTATCGTCTCATGTGCCTCCCAGCTTACTGATGCTGTCCTTTATCGTTCCCTTTTCTTGTGCTTTCCCTGTTTCCTCCCGTCCCTTCCCCTTCTCTTCCATCTTATTAATTTTGATCTTTCCTCCTGTCTCCTATCTTTTTCCTCCCCTCCTCTCCCCTCTCGTTGTCTCAGTTCACGTATTATTTTTTTTCCTTTGTTTCCTTCTCCCTTTGTTTCCCCTTCACTCACCTCATATATTTATCATTTCTTCGGCCGTCTAGCCTATTTCGGTTCCCCATTATTTTTGTTACACCCTCTCTTCTATTTTTCCTTGATTCCTCTCCTTTCCCCATACCATGCCCTCTTTCCCTCATCCTCGCCCGTCCCTTTTTGTTTCCTCTTTCCTTCGCCTTTCCTCTCTTCTCCTCCCCCCTCCCCCATCCTTTCCTCTTTTCGGATAATCTGCTTTGTCTCAATCATTTTGTAACTTACATTAATATTCTTCTTAATTATTTTATTCTTCCATTTACCATCATTGCTTCCTTTCCTTTCATCTCCCCTCCCGTCCCCTCCCCATTCCTTCTCATCCTTTTCATCTCTTACCCCCAGTCTATTCTCTCCCTTCCCCTCCCCTTCTTTCATTTCATATCAGTGTTTCATGTCACCTAGTTTAATTCTGTTTTTATTTTTCTCTTGTTTTCCATCCGTCCTGTACTTCTCCTCTGCTCTCTTTCCCTTCTTTTCTCCTCCCTCCATCTCCTTCGTCTCCTTCCTTCCCTCTCTCCATCATCTCCTTTCCCCAACCTCTCTTTCGTCTCCTTCCCTCCCCCTCACTTTCGTCTCCTTCCCACCCCCTCTCCTTCGTCTCCTTCCCTCCCCCTCTCCTTCGTCTCCTTCCCTCCCCCTCTCCTTCGTCTCCTTCCCTCTCCTCCCTCTTCCCTCCTCGTTTTGTTTCCTCTCCTCTCCTCTCTCCTTTCTTCTTGCCGCGTCTAATTTTCCAGTCTAATTTTCCATGTTGTTCAGCTTCTCCCCTCGCCTCCTCTCCTCTCCCCGCCTTTCCTCTCTTCTCTTCTCCTTTCTTCTCTTCTCGTCTCTTTTCCCCTCTTCTCTTTTCCATTTCTCTCCTCCATTTTCCTTTGGTCTCTTCTTTCCTCTGTTCTCTTCTTCTTTCCTCTCTTCTCCTCTCCTTTCCTCACTTCTCCTCTCCTTTCCTCTCTTCTCCTTTCCTCGGTTCTCTACTCTTTTCTTCTCTCCTCCTTGCCTCTCTTCCATTCTCTTTTCCAAACCTCACTTCTCCTTTCCTTTCTCCTCTTCTCCTTTCCTTTCTCCTCTTCTCCTTTCCTTTCTCTTCACTTTTCCTTCCTTCTCCTTTCCTCTTTTCTCCCTTCCTCTCTTCTCCATTCCTTTCTTCTTTCCTCTCTTCTTTACGCTCTTCTCGTCTCCATTCCTCTCTCTTCGTTTCCTTTCTGTTCC
>NC_137020.1:25816462-25823962 GCF_032717465.1 Coenobita brevimanus
CTCTCTCAATATCCTTCACCCACACACACTTTTCCTCTAAGTTTTCCTGCAATATTTTTTCCTTCCTCCTTTATTTCCGTTCGTTGCTTTCTCCATTTTTATTTATTTATTTTATTTTGTGTTCCATCATTTTCCGTCTGTCTTTATTATCAGTTAATTTATTTAGGTTAAGATTACTTTTAATTAAGGGATAATTTTCATTAATAATTAACCCCTTCAACCCAGTGACGTCTTTTATTTTTTTTTTTTCGCTAATGCCGGGCAACTTTATTCAGGTTTTGAGACTGCGAATATGAGGTATTAGGTAATAAATTGTCCTTATTACCCGTTGCATTATGGTTAATTAATTCGTCTGTAAATGGGAAGGATAAACACACACACACACACACACACACACACACACACACACACACACACACACACACACACACACACACACACACACACACACACACACACGGGAGATTCAGGGTATATGATATTTGGTCCTTTTTTTATATGCTTTCTGTTTTGTGTCAGTATCTTTGGAAAGTCATTCGCTGAAGGAAAAATATCAAGAGAATGGAGGAATAGAGATCGACTGGGAGGGTATGTGAATGAGATGGAATGGGATAAAGGGAGGAGGAGACCGAGGATGAGGCAGAGGGATGGAGTGGAGAGGTGTATGAATGAGGGTTGTGTGAATTTGGGGAGGGCAGCCTGATAGCGGAGGACACGGTGGTATGGAGGCGATTTGTTTGTGGCCTCTCGGGGATGAAGCCGTCTGGCTATAGATAGATAAATACACAAAATTGGTTAGATAGATAAATAGGTCAGTTAGATCCGAGAGATGCTAGATTCGGTCGGAATGATGTGTCTCACTGTTATAGTTGACATTATTATTATTATTATTATTATTATTATTTTATTACTATTATTATTATTATTATTATTGTAGTTGTTATTGTTTTATTATTATTATTATTATTGTTATTATTATTCTATCTATTTATTGCCAGACGCCTCAATCCCGTTTGGGGTGGCCACAAACAAATCGCCTCCACGTCGCCCTGTCCCCCGCCATTTCACTGCCCTGCTCCCAACTCACACACCCCTCTCTCATATACCTCTCCATCCCATCCCTCCATCTCATCCTCGGCCTCCCCCTCCCTTTGCCCCGTTCCACCTCACTCACATACACTCTCTTCGTCAGTCTCTCACCCTCCATCCTCTCCACATGGCCAAACCACCTCAGTGTGGTTATTATTATTATTATTATTATTATTATTATTATTATTATTATTATTACTACTACTACTACTACTACTACTACTACTACTACTACTACAACTACAACTACTAATACTACTGTTAATATTTAGGTTTATTCAGAGCGGTTTTAGCTATTCTTTTTCTCCTCAGTATTTATTCCAGGTTAGGTCCACGGATCGTATTCTGTGTGGCAGAGGATGCTGCGTAGCTCCTCTTCATAAGCGATTTATACTGGATATTACGTATTAACAGTTTCATGTATGTATTATATCTTTTCAATATAGACACAGTTGGCATCAGTAGCTTACAAGGCGGTATTGAAATGTTAAGAATAAATCACCGAGGTAGAGTTGTTAGGAAATCCCCCAAACTAAGTCGTGTAGAATATCTCAAGAATGTCAGACTGAAATCCATGTGATACTAAAGTTGGATTCGATTAGTAATTTTCCGGGGAAAAAAAAATCGCCACATTTTGAGTCATCCTTAGTTCCAGAGCAGTTTGGGATTATGTGAGTAAATAAAAGGCAGATATAAACAAAGGGCACCAAAATAGCCTAAAAATGTATAATTGTTCATGTCAAATGCTGCGGTTAGTTGGAACGAGCCTCTCTCTCTCTCTCTCACACACACACACACACACACACACACACACACACACACACACACACACACACACACACACACACACACACACACACACACACACACACACACACACACACACACACACACACACACACACACACACACACACACACACACACACACACACACACACACACACACGGGCGGCCATATACAGTGTGTCCCTAATTGTATCACTCACTCACTCTGCCTTTTTGAAGGATGGAGCACAGACCTTGTTGAGGGGGGATGAGGGATGGTGGGGTGTTAAATCATACATACATACGTACATACACCCTTAGAAATACACAAAAGAGTACTAATCGACTACTCGTTCCGAAATAGCCGTGAATATGGCTCACAGGGGCAGGGCAGAATACATACAGTACATACCGTACATACATACATACATACATACGTACATACATACTGTACATTGAGTCATTCATTCATTCATTCATTCACTCATTCATTCATACATATACGTACTGAAATACATAATGGATAAATATGACTTACAAGGACAGGGCAGAGTACTTGGCATTTAGCTGTACCGAGATGACCTGAGAGCCAGAGGAGTCTCATTTTAAGGGCTTAATCTCTGTATAATTGGTAGGCAGGGGTGGGTGCGGCTATCAAATGTGTCCGTTGTCTTGGCGTTTTATCCATTCACCTATTTTATGCACTTCTGTCATTCTTCGCATCAGTCACCATATCTCATCCCTCCTTCCTTCCTTTCTTTGCCTGTATCTTTCTTTCTTCCTTTCATTGCCTTCCTTCCTTTCTTTAGTTGCCTGTATTGTTGCTTCTTCCTTTCTTTTCCTTCCTTCCTTCCTGTCTTTGCCTTCATCGTTCCTTCATCCTTTCTTTTTCTTCCTTCCATCATTTCTTTGCCTTCATTGTTCCTTCTTCCTTTCTTTTCCTTCCTTCCTTCCTTTCTTTGCTTGTATCGTTCCTTCTTCCTTTCTTTTCCTTCCTTCTTCCTTCCATTTTTCTTTTTTTTCGTTTCTTTTTATATTTTTATCTTTATTGCTTCCCTCGATAATTCATTCATTCATTCATTCATTCCATCATTCATATTCCTTCATTCATTCATTTTCATTTTTTTTTTTTTGTCCATCCTTTCTTTCCTTCCTTCTTTTTTCCATCCTTCGTTCCTTTCTTTTTTCCTTCCTTCCTCCATTCATTCTTTCAGAGGACACAAGAAGGCCTGATGAAAGACAGGCAGGGGAAATGAAGGAGAGGAAAGGAATGCAAATGTGAGAGAGATCGACACTGAGGGTGGGAGGGAAGAAGGAAAAATATCATAGAAAGAAGGAAGGAAGGTAGGGAAGAAGGAGAAAGAAGGAAGGGAAGAAGAAAGGAGGGAGGGAAGAAGGAAAAATACTATAGAAGGAAGAAAGGGATGGAGAAAGGAAGAGAGGGAAGAAGGAAAATTATTATAGAAAGAAGGAAGAGAGGGAGAAAGGAACGGAGGGAAAAAGTAAAAATATTATAGAAGGAGGGAAGGGATGGAGAAAGGAAGGGAGGGAAGAAGAAAAAAAACAGAAGGGAGGGAAAAAGAAAATTGTTGTAGAAGGAAGGCAGGGAGGGAAAAAGGAAAAAAATAATATTGAAAGACGGAAGGGAGGGTGAGAGGAAGGAAGGAAGGGAAGAGGAAAAGAAGTATAGAAGGAATGAAGGAGGGAAAGAGGGAGGGAAAAAGAAAAATGTTATCGAAGGAAGGAAGGGAGGGAAAGAGGAAAAATATCATAGAAAGAAAGAAAGGAGGGAGGGAGAGAGGAAGAAAGGGAAGAAAGAAGGAAATATGGGAGGAATGAAGAGTGGAAAGAGGAAGGGAAAGTAAAGAATTTTAGTAAAAAGGAATGAAGAAAGGAAGGAAGGAAAAGAGAAAGGAAGAAAGAAAAGAAGGAAGCAAGCAAGTAAGCAAGGACGAAAGGAAGGAAAGAGGAAAGAAAGGATGGAAGATGGAAATAATTTTGGTAAGAAGAAAGGAAAGAAGGAAGAAAAGAATATGTTGGATGGATGTGTCGATGGAAGGAAGGAAGAAAGGAAAATTTAATGGATGGATGGAGGAACAAAGAAAGGAAGGAAGGATGGAAGAGAGGAGGAGGAGGGAGAAAGGAAAGAAAGCAGGAAGGAGAGGCAGTACGAAAGGAAGGAAGCAAGGAAGAAAAGAATGATGAATGGATAGAAATTAGGAGGGCGGATGAAGGTAGGAGAAAAAAGAAGGAAACACTCAAGGAAGAAAGGAAGGGAAAAAATGGATGAAAGAAAGAAAGGAAGGAAGGAAGAAAGGAAAGATTGAAGGATTGATGCATGGATTGAAGATAGCAACATCTGTCCATTTCCACGTCCGTCCAATCACTCGTCTATCAGATTGCTTCCTTCTTTCCTTCCTTCCTTCCTTCCTTCGTTTTCATGTATCCCCCACATCCATCAGCCTTCTCCTAACCTCTCTTCAACTGAACTTTCTTTGACTTTCCTCTTTCCTTCCCTCTTTTTCTATCCTCCCTGCCTCGCAAAATCCTTGAATCTCTGTCTCTGTCTGTCTGTCTGTCTGTCTGTCTGTCTCTCTCTCTCTCTCTCTCTCTCTCTCTCTCTCTCTCTCTCTCTCTCTCTCTCTCTCTCTCTCTCTCTCTCTCTCTCTCTCTCTATTTCGTGTGCCTGTGTGAGTTTATATATGCGGTGTGTGTGTGTGTATTGTGTATGTGTGTTTGCGTATGTGCTTGGGTGGGTATGGGGTTCAAAACTTATGATCGGTGTGTGTGTGTGTGTGTGTGTGTGTGTGTGTGTGTGTGTGTGTGGCTGGGGGGTGCATGTGGGAGGGAGGTGGGGTGCGTGGGGCGGTGCAGAGCTCATGAAGGTGGAAGGATTAATGAGAGATCGCTTAGAAAATGGTCGTTAATCATGAGAGGGCTGGTATTAGGTGGGGGAGGGAGGGGAGTGGTGTGGGGTTGGGTTGGGAAGGGAGGGAAAAAGGAAGAGGGAGGGAAGGAGAGTGGTGTGGTGTGGGGCTGGGTTGGGAAGGAAGGGGAAAGGAAGAGCGAGAGGGTAGGAGGGAGGGACGGGAGGGAAGGAGAGTGGTGTGGTGTGGGGCTGGGTTGGGGAGGGAGGGAGGGTAGGGGAAGGGAATGGTGTGGTGTGGGGCTGGGTTGGGAAGGGAGGGGAAAGGAAGAGCGAGAGGGAGTGAGGAAGGGAGGGAGGGTAGGGGAAGGGAATGGTGTGGTGTGGGGCTGGGTTGGGAAGGGAGGGGAAAGGAAGAGGGAGGGATGGAGGGGAGGGAAGGATTACACAGGATTACACAGGAAAGCAAACAGCAACAGACCTTATGGTCCTTTCGAGGCTGCTTGTTAGAGAAAACTATGACTACAAGATCTAACTCTACATGTTGAAGGATAAGGATAGGAAAGCAAGAAGGCTCCCCCCACCACCAAACCCTCCAGGAAAAAGTGAGAAAAACCACCATGCAGCATGGAAAAACTGACATGGAAATTTTATAGGAAACACTGGAAAGGAAAAGTCACATTCTATAATACTTTATCTATAAGCTACCCGATAGAGTAACCTGAAAGAGAAAGTAAACAAATAAAATAATAGTTACGGCATGACATTATAAACCAGTTACATTGAGTTAATGGGAAGTCTGTGGACATAACGTGGAAGCTACACACTGCACAGTGTGGATGTTTAGGGGTGGTGCAGCAGCCTTGCCTGGCGCTTTTAAGGTAGGCAGCAGTCAATCAGGCCCTAGCTCCGTTTGCTCCACTGAGACAAGGAACTCTCCCATGTGGGACAAGTACACAAGTTTCATCCTGAAGCAGTGACCCCTGGTACATTAAAAAAATCCCGATGGTGGTCACTTGACTAACAGGGACCCTCAGTGTTCCACAGCCCATCACAGGTCGAAAGTAAGAGTAGTGACCGTTAACTCAGGGTTATCTGTGCAGCTCCTAATCTGTGCTTATATTGCTTTCTTTGCGCTGGGGAGACTGAAAAGTATATAGGACGGGTGTCTTAGATAAAGGGGACTGCACAGTGCACAGTGTGGATGTGCAATGCACAGAGTGGATGTTTAGGGGTGGTGCGGCAACCTTCCCTGGCGCTTTTTAGGTAGGCAGCAGTCAATCAGGCAATAGCTCCGTTCACTCCACTGAGACAAGGAACTCTCCCATGTGGGACAGTACACAAGTTTCATCCTGAAGCAGTGACCCCTGGTACATTAAAAAATCCCGATGGTGGTCACTTGACTAACAGGGACCCTCAGTGATCCACAGCCCATCACAGGTCGAAAGTAAGAGTAGTGACCGTTAACTCAGGGTTATCTGTGCAGATCCTAATCTGTGCTTATATTGCTTTGTTTGCACCGAATAAATTGAAAATGTATAATATCGTGACGCAACACTATGTACGGGTACATTGTTTACGGGGTGTCTTGTAGACTAAGGGGGCATGAACTTACATGTACCGTAGCTATAAAAGCAAGTTATTCGGACAGAAAAAGAGTCAGCTGAGGATTTTCGTGCAAATACTTGTCTAATTTGTTTTTGAATGTCTCAATTGAGATACTGTTCACGGTATCTGAGGGTAATCTGTTCCAGATATTTACAACTCTGTTAAAGAAGAAGTATTTTGCTTCGTGGGATTGGAATCGTTTTCCCATGATTTTGCAGCCATTATTACCGGTCTATATCAAAATATTTATTCATGTCTAAGTTGTCATATCCCTTCATGATTTTGAAAACTTCAATAAGGTCCCCTCTTAACCTGCGCTTCGTTAGGCTAAATAATTTAAGTTCTTCAAGGCGTTCCTCATATGGTTTGTTTCTAAGTCGTGGTACCATTTTTGTGATTCTTCGCTGAATTTTCTCTAATTTTTCAATGTCCTTTCTGTAGTACGGAGACCAGAATTGCACACAATACTCAAGATGGGGGCGCACTAGCGAGTTGTACAAGGCAAGTATGACTTTTTCCGATTTAAACTCGAAAGTTCTTCCAATAAAACCCACTAGCTTGTTTGCAATTTTTACCGCATCGGTACACTGCTTGCTTGGTTTTAGGTCATTTGATATTATCACACCAAGATCCTTTTCACTGAAGGAGAGTGGTGTGGTGTGGGGCTGGGTTGGGAAGGGAGGGGAAAGGAAGAGCGAGAGGGTAGGAGGGAGGGAGGGAGGGGAAGGGTTGATATGTGATGATGAGGGGAGTGTTGTGGGAGAGAGAAGGGGAGGGAAATGGGGAGGGGAGCGAAGTGATTTGAGGGAAGGTAGGAGGGCAGGGGGAAAGGGGAGGGAGAAAAGGGAGGGGGATATAGATAAGAAGCGGAACGGTCAAAAAGGAAGAGAGAGAGCTCGAGAGAGAGAGAGAGAGAGAGAGAGAGAGAGAGAGAGAGAGAGAGAGAGAGAGAGAGAGGAAATTATTATACTCAGTTTATAAAAGTCTCATCAGACTGGGTGCTTTGTACAACAGTTTCCAAGTATTCCATTTATTTATATTGTTTTGTACAGAAGAAATAAGTAGCATGTTGTATTTACTCGCAGCCCAGAATGTGTTGCCTCCATCGTCTCGTGTAGGGAGTGCTGGAATGAGATGGCATTTAGGTACTTTGCGCTCGAGTGTATGTTT
>NC_137020.1:25826462-25883962 GCF_032717465.1 Coenobita brevimanus
TCCAAGCTGGTGTTATTTATTTTATTTGTTAATATTTATCATGGCTCCGTATCTACCCAGCTTCCACTCCCCACTCTCGCCTGGAAGGGATAAATAGGTAACAGATTAGGTTATTTATTAATCGACTTCATTATTTTTTTATGACTATATATTTATGAATGTATGATTGTAGGTGGAGGGGCTCACCATCCACCTACTGATGTAGAGCTGCCTTTAAGTAACTCTGCACTGAATGACAAGCTAAATAGTTTCCTGTAACCCAGTAAACAATTTAATAAGTTTATTGAACGCCTGGTGATTTATTGGGTTTAGGCAGTCAAACTGAATGGGACAAGGGTTTATATCCGAGAGGTGGTAGGATTTACTGCTTACATAATGCGACTCATGGTAGGCCGAGGCTGGTCATCGTCGCCTTTAATATCAGGACTTAGTAGCCTAGCCCCGGGTCCTTACGCTTCTGATAGGGCAAAGCAAGGATCGGGGGAGAGAGAGAGAAATAGAAATATGTTTTTTTTTTAATATTTGTGATTTTATTACTTGCTTTGCTTTTATATTCAGTGCATAAGTGTATTTATTTATTAACTCCATTTATTTGTGAATATTTATCAAGGCTGCTGTAACTGACGAACTCCTCTCCCCCACCCTCGCCAGGACTGGATAAATGGATAACTGATGAGGTCGCTCTGGGAAATACCAATGGCGGATGCAGTAAAGTGCCCATGCATTAAGTGATTATTTATTTACTTATATCTTACTATTATGAATGTATTGCCATTGCTGTAAGAATTGCTAGAATAAGTAGGCATATTTTTTCATTTATTTATGCATAAGTTATTTATTTATAGCTGTATTTATGTATTTGTGAATCATTATCAAGGTCTCCATATCGACCAAGCTTCCCCCACCCTCGCCAGGATAAATGGATAACTGATGATTTTGCCCTAGTAAATATATGTGATAAATGCATTACCAGTTAATTCCATTCCCCTCAGTAGTTACCGATTTTTATACATCCCCGTCGTGTTTAGTAATTAACCCTTTTTTTTTTTTTAATTCCCCTGTTCTTTAGTTTCTAATATTTGTTTACAGTTTAATTTGGCATATCACGATTTTCCCCCCTGGTATTCGGATTTTACCGTTTATTAATTATTAAAATCAATTAGTTTTATTTATTTTCATAGTCGTGGTTCTCTGAAAGTCGATAAGTCTTAGTTATGAGATAGGAATATATCTCCAATGTTACAATACTCTTTTAACTTTAACTTGGCCAAAATTTGCCTTCTCTTCACCTTGCATAGCCTACTGAGTTGTAGCAAATGAATCTCCATGTTAACTATACTCTCTGTACTTTAACTTGGCCCAAAATTGCCATCTCATCACCTTGCATACTGAGTTGTAGCTGTAGACTAACAGTTAAATATGATGCCAGTCACGAAGAAATGTTGTGGAAAGGGTGTACAGTCCTGAAGAAGCTAATGAAGGCAAAATCAAACCCCTTCAGTTCAAAGTCTCCCCCAAGCTGAATAAAATCGTCTGGAGATAAAGTAAATAAAGTAATCAAATAAATAAATGAGTCCTGGCTAAGCGGTTAATAACTATACATGCTCAGTTAATGAAAAATTTAACATAATGAAAAAAATATAACTTAATGAAATATGTAGCTTAATGAAAAATGTAACTTAATGAAAAATGTAACTTAATGAAAAATGTAGCTTAATGAAAAATGCAACTTAATGAAAAATGCAACTTAATGAAAAATTTTAACAGTGAAGAATGTAACTCAATGAAAAATGTAACTCAGTGAAAAATGTAACTAAATCACGGAATTACTCGTTGCATTTTGGCATTTTTATAGATCACTGTTTATACTGTCTCCGTAATCCATTCCTTCATCACGATTAGTGTTTATTTATTTATTTATTTATTTATTTATTTATTTATTGCTAGCCTACCTCCAGACGATTTATTATTTTTTTAAGGGAGACATTTTCACCTGGGCGGGTTTGTTTGTCTTCAGTAACCTTTTCAGTATGAGAGATCTTAAGTTGAATATAATCGCCTTGAGGTAGCAAGAATATACTAAAATAATAAAAGGTTTAATAAAATATGACCAAGTTCCACCTACGATTCAATTTAATATATCAATTCCTACTATTTTTTGTAATGTATATACTCAAAAGACTCAGCAGCCGCCCACCCTTTACACAAAAATTACATAAACCAAAAAATTTATATCATTTTAAAAACACTAACAACATTTTAATTTTTTAGATTCCGTGTGCCATTATTTTTTATTCATATATTCCACAGAATCAGGACTGCCCGCCATTAAAAAAAGTAAAGCAAATAAAAAATGGATTCGGCGGGCGCGATTTATTTTCTATTTCATTTTCCGGCATTACATTTACTATTAATTTGGCGAGCAGTACCGCAGTCCGCAGCACTAACATTATTGACTGGGTCTGTGGGTGGGTTAGCTTAGTACACACACACACACACACAGACACACACACACACACACACACACACACACACACACACACACACACACACACACACACACACACACACACACACACACACACACACACACACACACACACACACACACACACACACACACACACACACACACACACACACACACACAGCAATCTGGGTGAAGGAAGGATGCACAGTAGAGGCATGGCTAGCAAATTAGAACTGCCAACACTAGGACAACAACATTTTGACTATCAACATTAGAAGTAAGAATATTTTTACTAAGGTCTACCAAATGAGGGTAACAAAAGTATGGCTTCCAAGAATAACATTTCAGTAATCTGGGGCTTGACGGCTAACAGTAGATTTGCCAACATTAATATTAACGTCAATATTAATAAGGCTAGCAATCAGTTATTATTAGTCACTGAGGTTATCGACTCTAAAACGACCAGTGTTATACTCCTTTTACTCTAATTTGGCCTAATGTTGCCATATTTCCATCTTGAATGCTGAGCTGTAGCGGTAGATTAGCATTGTAATATAACGCTAGTCACAGAAGTGCTGTGGAAAGGAAGAGATAATATGATGCTAGTCCCAGAGATGTGCTGTGGAAAGGAAGTTAAGATATGAAGTGCTATGGAAAGGAAGTTGAGATAATACGATGTTAGTCCCATAGAAATGCAATGGAAGGGAAGTTGAGATAATACGATGTTAGTCCCAGAGAAATGCTATGGAAAGGAAGATGATTTAATATGATGCTAGTTCGAGAGAAGTGCTGTGGAAAGGAAGATGAGATAATATGATGATGCTAGCCACAGAGAAATGCTATGGAAAGGAAGATGATTTAATATGATGCTAGTCCCAGTGAAGTGCTGTGGAAAGGAAAATGAGATAATATAATACTGGCCACTGAGATATGCCATGGAAAGAAAGTTGAGCCATAGTATTTTTTTCTGTCACTGAGTTATACGAGAAATGAGTTACAAAGGACGATAAAATGGCCCAAGTTAAGGTGAAAGAACTATGGTCAGTAAATAGATGAACACCAGGATTACCAACAACACTAGAATTGCCAACACCAAAATTTCCACCACCAGGATTTCCAACACGAGAATTACCAGCAGACTTTGAAGCTTTTGACTGGCCGGTGCGCTGGTTAGGTCAGGTTAGTCAAGGTCTCGTTCCCGCTGGCTTTCCGTGCAGGCTTTCTGGTAAATGAAGACTGTGGATAGTCAAAGGGGTCAGGGCTGCCAACACTGAGGCTGCTAATTAAGGGTATGTTGTCAGTCGGCAGGACTACCAGTACGACAGCCAACATTTTGAACCATCGTACCAACACCGAGGATATTAATATTTGTCACTTTGGCTGCTAGCACTAAAGTTACTGGGTTGCCAACACAAAAATTACTGGGTTGCCAACACTAAAATTACCGGGTTACCAGCACTAAAATTACCGGGTTACCAACACTAAAATTACCGGGTTGCCAGCACTAAAATTACCGGGTTTTCAACATTAAAATTACTAGGTTACCAACACTAAAATTATTGAGCTGCCAACACTAGAACTTCAGGCACTAGGGCTACCATCACTAGAATTGCCAACCTAGGTACTACCAACATCAGAATTTGCAACATTATTGAGTGTTTTTTTTTTTTTTTTTTTTTTTTTTAGTAAAGGCCAACAATGAATTTTCCAACATGATAACTAAGCTACCAACACCTATATTACCAACAACACCACGTGGCTGCCAGCACAACAACGGAAATGCTGTAGCTTTATATAATCTCATTAACCAAAGCGTTGTATATGAGACAGTGATATTTACAACTGTGCCTCCAATAGACCTCTGTTGATAGACCACATAGTTCCCAACATAGTGACACCACGGGATTGCCAACATGAGGAATATTAATACTTCATCTGAAACGTGAATGAACCCTTCTGAAACGTGAACCCGGTGGACTGCTGGCTGAAATTTCCCTTCTTCCCTAGTCCACCATCCTCCTTGCGGGGATACGGAGGGGACTGAGGGACGTTTGTATAACCGGGCAGATCAGCGCACGGTTATATCGGTACCACCACGTGAAGGCGTCTCAAGCACTAGATTGCCATACAGTATAATGAAGCTTAATAGATTGCCAACGTGATAAAGCTAAATAGATTGCCAGCGAGATAGAGCTTAATGGATTGCCAGCGTGATAAAGCATAATAGATTGCCAACGTGATAAACATTAATAGATTGCCATGTGATAAAGCTTAATAGATTGCCAGGTGATAAAGCATAATGGATTGCCAACGTGATAAAGCTTAATACATTGCCAATATGATAAGACAGTAGATAGTCAACGTGATGAAATTACAGGATTGGCAACATTATTTTTGTCGTCGTCGTCGTCGTCGTTGTCAGTATTATTACAGCGATTGGGCTTTGGATAATACTGGTACGGTAACTATGCCTCCGCCCGCCTATGATGGAGGAGGCATTAAGTGGTTGGTCTGCCTGTCTGTGCGTGAGTGGATTTCGACCAAACTTTTGTCAGTGATTCAGTATGAAGGGACAATGAACTGATAAAGCCAGCAAGGTCAAGGTCATATGGATGTGGGCGCGTTATTTCCTGAAGTTGACGGATTTTGACCAAACTTTTTCAGTGATACAGTATGAAGGGTCGGCAAAGTCAAGGGGTCAAAGGTTAAGGCCATATGGGGTCGACTTAGTTTATCTTTAGTTTCATTTCAACCCTCAATGAACCCTGTCATGGATGTTAAAAGGCGAGTCGGTGCGAAAGGCTTGACGGAGGCATACCGAGAGGCTCTTTGCATTGACAGCTCGGGGCATAAATTCTTAGCGTTTCATCATCACTACTCTTTCAAGTGTTGTTCCTCTATTTCATTTAACCACTCCTTTGTTTCACGCTGCCATCTCTGCCATCGTATTAACACCAGTATCATAATTAACTCGCATCACAGAGGATATTACAATTAACCTCATCATTTACCAATAAGCTATACACAACATCATTATCCTTAATTGAGCGATATGTTAGCAGATAATGATACCCTAATTAAGAAGTCAGTAATTAAGACGATTGATCCTGCTTTGTCCACGGGTGTATTTATGATTTGTTTGTATAGGTAATTGTCAGTGAATTATATGGTTTTGTGATTATGCTGCATTATCACGGAATTTTCTCGTTTATTTTTAAGTAGCTACCGTATATAACCCTCTCATGGTAGGAATAATTCTAGTATTAAATTTCCCTCAAACCAGACGATTTCATTCAGCAGAGTGAGTCATAGGAGCCTTATATGGTAACCCCCTTCATTACGGTGGGATTTCTATTTCATTCTTATAGGGGGATTTTTATTTCATTCTTATAGGGGGATTTCTGTTTCATTCTTATAGGGGGATTTCTGTTTCATTCTTATACGGGGATTTGTTTCATTCTTGCTGCCCCCAGACGATTTTATTCAGCTCAGGAGAGACCCTTTGTAGTGAGAGGGTTATTGAAAGCCGTATCTTTCATTTGGACAGATTTCTCGTGGGTAAAAAAAAATTTGTGTAGGGATGACAAACGTGAAATGAAAATAACCTAAGTGTATTGACGATTAATTTTGATGGTTAATATTTTCGCCAGTGTATTTATGTATGTGTGTGTGTTTTTATGTATGCATGTCTGTATGTATATATTTGCGGTATGTATGTATCTAAATGTATTTTTTAAGTATATATGTATGGATGGATGAATATATGTATGTATGCATGTATATTATGTATGTATGTATATATTTAATGTATGCATGTATGTATGTACAGCTCCGGTCATTAGTTTTTGTTCATTGTCTCAAAACTGTGCCCGTACTTATTCAGGTGGTTCCGTTTTTACCTGTATTGAGTGAGTTGGTAAAGTTTGGACTCCGTCTTTCAGTTGCATGGTAGTAAAAAGCAAAACTCAAGAGATAGCCTTTATTCCTACACCTCAGTCCCAACAATATGTAACCCAGTGCTTTCAATATCATAAGTGTTACATGTCTATACGTAAATGATCTTGACTTTGGCTCTCTGTTATCTTGTTGTTTTTTCTTGGAGGGAACAGTCTTGCACGCTTCTGGCCTTTGGTTCCTTCTTCCTTGCAGTTAAAAGAAAATGCCGGTAATATTTAATGCCACATACATATCCTGTATACCTCTCTGTGACAGGTACTCGCAGAATACCCGGTAGTTACGTTAGTTATAACCTGTCCTGTAACGAACAGCCTCAAAAGGACCAGTAGATCTGTTACTATTTGCTTCACCTTTGTACTCCTTTGTACCTCTGGTGATTAGAGTACTTGGTTTCTCTCTCTCTTTCTCTTACTCTTACTCGTACTCCTACTCTGAACTTTTACCCCGTTCTTACCATATAAATATAGTCCAGCCAAGTCAGCGATTAATACCCAGCTGTAGCACTGAAACCAGCCAAAGAAATATTACTGCTGACATTTTATTATTTGCATTTAACTTTAATATCAGAATATATCAGTGTATACTATCAGGTGGCCTTAGTATACAGTTTAGCACCCACCTGTCAGGTCTGGAGGTGCCGATAGTGCCATATAGGAGTGCCAGGCTACCACAAGTATTGATAGATAGGTAGATAGATAGATAGACAGGTAGGTGGGTATAGGTAGATAGATAAAGATAGTGGCATCATTATACAGTGTAGCACCCACCTGTCAGTCTAGGGGTGCCAGGAGTGCCATTTAGGAGTGCCATCAGCCTGCCACCGCCGCTACCAATATACCGTGTCACTCACCTGGCGGCAGGGAGAGAGAGCGAGGCCAGGTTAATTAACAGGTAATTCAACACGCCAGGTAAATGATCAACCGCGTGAGTAAATTAAATCGGGAAGATGACTGAATTTGGTGGGATAATGGGCTGTTATCGCGTGGATTTAGGAGGCTTCCGAACACCTCTTTATTTGTTATTTTGATTATTTTTTATTTGTGTGCTTTATACCTTAAGAATAACGAATTGGGGTTTAGGAGGCTCCCTGTCGCGTCTTCCTAAGCGATTTTTTTTTTTTCCTAATTGCACCTTAATTTTTCTTACTTACTTATGACGTGGTTATTTTCATATTTACTGAGATTGCACAAATAACTTACGAGAACATATTAATATGCCGTTTGCGGGTAAAAAGAGAAGGAAGAGGGTACAAGAGAGGCTCCTAAGTCCAAATGATGGTAGTAATGATTGTAATGTCAGGCCTGATAATTAGTATGGTAGTTACTTTAGTGATATTTATGACATTATTATTATTATTATTATTATTATTTTATTATTATTATTATTATTATTATTATTATTATTTTATTATTATTATTTTATTATTATTATTATTATTATTATTATTATTATTATTGTTATTATTATTATTATTATTATTCTTTACCACTGTCATCACTATGATCAGTCATCAGTCATCACCACCCTTTAGATTAGTAATATGAATGCCGTTCATGAACTTCTCTGCTATTAGTGTGTGTAAACTCAGAGAAATATAATAATCCGAATAACCTTAATATTACAACTAACAAATTACCATATAATACAAAAGAAGACAAGTTTATGCATTTATCAGAAGTGCATAAAAGCAGTTTCATTTTAAATCATGGATACATCAACATTTGCGGATAATTTTCATCAGGTTCCAATATTAAAATGCAGTATTTAATCATTTTTTGCTGTAATACATCGTCAGGATAAAAGGCTATGAGAGAGAGAGAGAGAGAGAGAAAGAGAGAGAATGGAAGAAAGAAAAGGTTATCAGGTGCCTTTTTTGTGTTTAATTGCTGCTACCAGACAATTTAATTTTGATTTGGATTTATTTTTTTAAGGGAAAGGGTTGACTAAAGCCTTCATGAACCCCTTCACTACTAGAACCCCCCCTGAGCTGATTAAAATCATCTGGAGAGAGCAAGAATAAAACAGTGGAGGACATCAGCTGATTAAACTTTTTCCGAAATACATAGTTTCAGGTTGTAAAATAAAATTGCATGAAATATCAATAATAATCAATAGTTTTCCCATAGTGCATCATTAAGTTACAGTTTAAAATACATGTTAATATTTCATTCTTCAGTATTTACAGAAACACAGTCATACAAAAATATTAAAGGCAAATGATTAGAATACTTTGTTATAAGGGTTAGTAACAATCATAATTAAACACGAGTAATTTACCAACACTTGCAAAAATATTCACTCGTATAGGAAAAGTGCAAATAATAATGGGTGATAGCAAAATATGTAGAGCAGTATTAATATTTGCAACCCTATGTTCATCTAAATATTAAGCTGATTGACTGCAGGCTAGCAATTTGCAGTTTAATACTACTCAGAAATCCTATGTATCCATCTTTTGTCAGAAATACATAGTTGGGTTACAATGAAAAGACTTATCATGAATAATAACCATCAGCTCTCCTCTGATATAAAACAGAGTGGTAAAAACAATTAAGTATGAATAATTAAACTAGCATCTGCAGAAATTCCAAATCGGGTTAAAAATTATGAACTAAACGTGTTAAATTAATATAGAGAAAATACGTGATTGAGCTGCCATGAAAAATGAAATTAATCATGAATATTTCACAAACATTTGCAGAGACACACAACAGTATTTTTAAAGTTTGACAATGAGTGATATATTAATGTATCAATTTTATGATGTAGTTCCGTGAAAATATCATTAAAAACAGACATGAAAGACATAGCTTAACGAGAAACTCATGAACTGAAATAATAGAACTGAGTTGAATAAAAAATATACACGTAGACTAAGACGATGATTATTAAAAGTGACTGATACAATTTTACAACAAAAATGTGCACTTTGATTAAAGAAAAGTATATTAACCCTGCCCGACACGAATTAAGAATAAATGTACTGAACCGGGTATGACACAAAGTATAATTAAGCATGAATGATGCAGCATTGTTTACCGAAATATCGAGTTTGTAATTAAAAGGTAAACGATGGTAACCAACGAAACTAAATAAATAAATAAGTAGATAAATAAAGTGGAGGGAAACTTTAATATAAACAATAAAAATAGACAATCGAGTTGGCATAAAGTATTTAAAATCAAATGACAAATATGAAGAAGAAGAATCGAGTTGGATGCAGAACACATAATTTAAAATAAATGATAAACCAATATTTGCAGAAGTAACATCGCCATCTATAGTCTTGGTATCTCTCCTGCTTCTCTGTCTACGAGCTTTGGAAATTAGTCTCCTGATGCAAGTGACACGAATGACACCGATCTGTGGCTAAATAATGTAATCAGTGTGAGTTGATATAGAATCGCGAGACTGATCTTCAAAGCCCTTAGAGAGAGAGAGAGAGAGAGAGAGAGAGAGAGGCTTATTAATACTGATTGGTACATGAGTAAAAGAAAAAATGAGTGTACATGAATAAAAGCAAAAAATCACCAAGTTATGCAAGAACACATAATCGATAAAAATAATACGAAGTAGAGTCGACAGATCTGATATTCACAAAATTTATATAAACAGCAGTACCAGTAACACAGTATTTAATCAGCTTGGACCAAAAAATAAGTTTCAAACAGGATGACATCCCACTGTTAACGTAAATACGGAAATACGTAATCAGGTTACATATATATTACCGTATGCAAATGAGAGCCACAGGTATTCATTAGCACGTCCGACAGGTAAATGACACCCCATTTACCTGTATTCATCACTATTTCATTATTTGCTCAAAATTTGCAAAGAGCGTTTTTTTTTGGGGGGGAGGGGGTGACTATGGTGGCTGGTTATTATTGGAGTTACCGTCTGGGACAAGAATTTGCCATGTATTTCACCTCTTCAGTTTCTCATATTCACCTGCTGACTGATACTTCTCACTTTCACCTGCATACTTATACTTCTCACCTTCCCCTGTTGACTGATACTTCTCACTTTCATTGCTGACTGATACTTCTCACTTTTATTTACTGACTAATACTTCTCACTTTCACCTGCTGACTAATACTTTTCACTTTCACCTGCTGACTGATACTTCTCATTTGTATTTCTGACTGATACTTCTCACTTTCACCAGCTGACTAATACTTCTTACTTTCACCTGCAGACTGATACTTCTCACTTTCACCTGCTGACTAATACTTCTCACTTTCACCTGCTGACTAATACTTCTCACTTTCACCTACTGACTAATACTTCTCACTTTCATCTGCTGACTAGTACTTTTCACTTTTATCTGCTGACTAAAACTTCTCAATTTCATCTGCTGACTAATACTTATCACTTTCACTTGCTGACCAATTTTTCTCACTTTCACCTGTTGACTGATACTTCTCATCTTCATTTCTGACTGATACTACTCACTTTCACTTGCTGACTAATACTTTTCACTTTCATCTGCTGACTAATACTTCTCACTTTCACCTGCTGACTAATGTTCTCATTTTCATTGCTAGCTAATACTTCTCACTTTCACCCGCTGACCAATACTTCTTTCATCAGGTGACTGCTACTTCTCACTTTCACCTGCTTACCAGTACTTCTCACTTTCACCTGCTGACCAATACTTCTCACTTTCATCTGCTGACTAATACTTCTCACTTTCACCTGTTGACTGCTACTTTTCATTTTCATTTCTGACTGATATTTCTCACTTTCACCTACTGACTAATACTTCTCACTTTCATCTGCTGACTGATGCTGGTAAATTGAGAGAGGCTTCGATGCTTCTCTGCCCTTATAAAAGCTCCTTAAAATGTGTCGAGAGGAAAAATAATAGACCTAGCCAAGTGTGAAGTCGACGTGGTGGAATAATAGACCAACTTTTGCCCCTTACTGTATTACAGTGAGAATGGTGTGAGGCCAAAATCCCAGTAGCTGCCCTTTATGCACCACTCCCAGGCGGGGGACTCACCACACTGACTCAGCTACATGGAATGGAAAATGTGCAAATGATGTACCGTAGTAGTAGTAGTAGTAGTAGTAGTAGTAGAGAGAGAGAGAGAGAGAGAGAGAGAGAGAGAGAGAGACTGTGTTGCTGTTTCTGTATGCAAAAGTGGATGTATGAAGACTGACTGAGACCAAATGGATGTTGCAGCTTGTACTGTATAGTCAAAAGTGGATGTATGAAGGCTGACTGAGACCAGATGGATGGTTTAATGTGTGATGGATGGGGAGTATGGATTGGGTGTGTGCTGGACTGGTGTGGATGAGGGAGCAAGGGAGGGTGTTTGCATTGATGTATCTGTAGATGAAAAGAAGATAGAAGGGAGTGTGGACAGAATGGATTAAGGACTGAATAGTAAAACTGAAAAGAAATACAAAAGTAGGTTGATTTAAGTGAAGATGCACCAGTAAAGGCTCTATTTATCTGTCTACCATGTCTATCTATCTATCTTTCTGTATGTATCTATCTGTCTCTCTGTGAGAAAGAGAGTACGCCTAACAAAGAAGGTCGCAGTAAAGAACATGACAAAAAGAAACGTGTCGAAAAAAGGAGAGAGAGAGAGAGAGAGAGAGAGAGAAAAGGAGAAAGCATAATTCTTCTTGGTAGGAACATTTCTCTTGTGAATACGAGAGAGAGAGAGGGGGGGGGGAGAGAGAGAGAGAGAGAGAGAGGGGAAAAATAAACCAAAAGGAAACGTCGCGAGAAAGAAAAAGCGACAACATTATTATTCTTGGTAGGAATATTTCTCTAGTGAATACATTTGTTCCCCCTTGTACTTAATTAGGAAAGGGTGAGGAAGGAAGGGAGAGAGAGAGGGAGGGAGGGAGGAAGAGGAGAGAGGAGGAGGGAGGGGGGGAAGACAGGAGGGAGTGAGATGGGAATGGTGGGAGAGAATGGGAAAGGAGGGTGAGGTGTGAGGGAGGGAGAGACGTGGAGAGGGAAACAGAGAAGAGGAGGGAGACAGAAATAGTGTAAGAGAGAGAGAGAGAGAGAGAGAGAGAGAGAGAGAGAGAGAGAGAGAGAAGAAGAAGTGAGGAGGAACTGGAAAAGAGAGAGAGAAAAGAGAAGAGAGTGAGAGAGGAAAGGGGGAAGGGAGAAAAAAAAGCTTGGAGGGAAAGAAGATGGTATGAGGGTGATAACTGATAGACAGGAAGGGAGAGATGGGAGGAATGGAAGAGGGAGAGAGAAATAGTGGGAGAGAAGGTGAAGGGAGGAAAGCCTAAGGACTAGATAGTTGGAGGGAAGGGGAGGAGGAAATTAGCTTGAAAGAAGGGAGGGAGGGAGGGAGGAAAAAATCGATGGAGAGAGGGAGGAAGTATTGGAGGGAAGGGGAGTAGTTGGGTTGGAGGGAGGGAGGGACGAAAAAATAGGAGGAGGAAGGAAAAAATTGGAGGAGGAGGAAAGGGAGGGAGGGAGGGAAAACTGAAGGAAGAGAAGGTTTTAGCTGGGAAGGAGGGAGGGAGGGAGAGAGATAACAGGAAGAGGGAGTTGGGCGCTTGGTTAGAGGGAGGGAGGGAAAAACTGGAGAGCAGGAGAGAAAACAGGTTGGAGAGAAGGAGGTAAATTAAAAGGAAGGATGGAGGAGGGGAGGTAAATTAAAAGGAAGGAGGGAGGTAAATTAAAGGAGAGGATGGAGGAAGGGAGGTAAATTAAAAGGAAGGATGGAGGAAGGGAGGTGAAATTGGAGGGGGTGGGGAGTAACTCAGGTGGAGGGAGGGAGGTGAAATTGGAGGGGGTGGGGAGTAACTCAGGTGGAGGGAGGGAGTGAAAATGGAAGGAATGAGTGAGAAAGAAATAGGAGGGAGGAAGGAAAAAGAGAAGGAGAGGGAGAAAGAGTAGGTAGGTTGGATGGAGACAGAAAAGTGGGAGAATACAGAGAGAGAGAGAGAGAGAGAGAGAAATGCGATTGTGTACAAGATTACAGTTGTGTGTGTGTGTGTGTGTGTGTGTGTGTGTGTGTATGTGTGCGTGCGTGCGTGCATTCGCCAGACTAACTCGTGAGCGGGTGTGTGTACGTGTGAATGTATATATGCATGACTTTTGTGTTTATATGCAGGACTCGCACGTGTGACAGTGTGTTCATGCATGACGTGAGAGAGAGAGAGAGAGAGAGAGAGAGAGAGAATATAGCAGAAGTGATAAAGGAGAAATACAGGTAGGAAGGACATAGAACTTGAGAAGATAAGTGTAGTAAATTGAAGGATAAACACAGCATTAAGGAGATCAAAGTTGAGAATAGGAAATAGAAAGAAGAGAGAGTAAAGTGAATGGTTGCCTGTAACAGAAGTGATAAAGAAGAGAATTAAAGAGAAGCAGGCATGATAACAGAAGAAAAGAGAAGCGTGCATGATAAGAGCCTAAGAGAAGAGAAAAAAAAAGAGAAGCAGACATGATAAAAGGAGAGAACTAAAGAGAATTAAAGAGAAGCAGGGCATGATAAGAAAAGTAGAGAGACTTAAGAGAAGCAGGCATGATAAAAGGAGAGAACTAAAGAGAATTAAAGAGAAGCGGAGTGTGTAAGTAGGAGATGATACATGAAGCAGTAAACATTGGGGTGCTGAAAAGAGCAATTGAGATATATGTTGGAGGTAAAACTGAGTGAGTGGAAAATAACAAACGAAAATGAGGAATATAATAGCGATGAAAGCGGGGAAATTAGGATAAGAGCGACGGTGATAAGAAAGATAACGGAGTATTAAAGTGTACAAATAGTAATGGAGAAATCTATATCGAGAGTAACACTGGGACTCGTATTCCTGTAGGTGTTAAGGAAGCTCCCTAACACATTTTCCTAGGCGATTTATGTTCCTTACTACACCCTATTACCTTTTGCCGTATTATATAAATCCTTCCACTATCGCCATACTCTGCATAAATAACGTACAAAAAAGTATTAACCAGCTATACTCCAAAATAAATCGCTAAGGAAGAGGTGTTAGGGAGCTTCCTTAACCAATGAGGTGAGAGTAAAGTGTAAAAAAAAATAAAAAGGCAAAAGTATCAGGGGAGAGAGAGAGAGAGAGAGAGAGAGAGAGTCTGTCCGTCTTTTGGTCTGTCCATTTTCTGTCTATCTGTCTTTCCCAGGCAGATGTGGTCCAGGCAGACCCCCGAATAATGTAATCAACTGTGGGATTTATTTCGGCCCAGGGATGTATTTTCCGGCAGTGTCTGTCTTTGGGAAATCCGAGGGAATCCGGGGGCGTTCGTCATGGCTGGCCGGATTTATTGGGAGAAGGGGGGAGGTAGCGGGTTGGAGGAGAGGAAGGGAGGGGGAAGAGAAAGGGGAGGGAGTGGGAGGGAGGGGGAGAGGGAAGGATTGGGAAGAAGGCGAAGGGGAGGAGAGAAAGGAGGGAGAAGAAAGGGGAGTCTTAGCCACATAATATGAAAAAAATCACCATAAAGATTGTACTGGTGAAAACTTCTAATTCCTCCATTGCGTGGGGTCTCAAGTAAGCTGAAGAAAATCATCTTGAGGTAGCATGGCTAAAAAAATACAGCGCATGGAAGAGGTTGAGAGGGATTGTGAAAAACCGCAACACAACTACAGTAGATGAGCCTTCAAAGAATTTAAGATACTTTGATCGTAGGACAGTTCAAAGAAATTAAAACAGTTCGATCGTAACACTCCCACCATTACTACTACCACCACAGCCATCCCTCACCACCTCAACCATACATCCATCACAGCTCCCTACCACACCACACCACCACATCCACAACAAGAACAAAACCACCATTAACACCACTATACCACCACACCACCACAACCAGAACAACAAGAACAAAACCACCATTAACACCACTATACCACCACACCACGAACAAGAAGAACAAAACCACCATTAACACCACTATACCACCACACCACTGCAACCACAAACAGAACAAGAACAAAACCACCATTAACACCACAGTACCACTCTTACTATCATCATTAATACCACAGGAACCATTTATTATCACCCTCACATTCTCGTACACCTCCCCACTAACCCTCACACTCTTTCACGTCTCCCACACTCCCTCACATACCCCTTCACCACACACCCCTATCCCACATTATTCCCACTTCATCACCACGATCTCCACCCCACCATACTAACCCTCACCATCACCATAACCCACACTCTTCCCCCTGCTTTATTATCCAACAAGAATGTAGCAGTTTCCTTTCCTTTGTACTCCTCCCTCCCTCCAGTGTGTTTTCCTCCGTACATCTCAAACTTTTTCTCAGTACTTCTTTTTATTCTTCCCCCCTTACATGATCCCATCTCATCCTCTCTCTCCACTCCTTTCTTCACAATCGTCACGTCTCTTCCCTCCTCACAGCTTTCCTCCTCCAGGCCTTTTCACTTCTATCATCATCTCTCCATCTTCCGTAATTCCCCTCTTCTCCCTTTTCATAATTCCTCACTTCTAAATCCTTCCCCATTTCCTCCCCTCTTTAATTCATCAGTTTTCCCTTCTGATTCCTCAGTTCTGCTCATCGCGTCTCTATTCTCCATAATTCCTCTCTTCTCCCTTCTTCCTAATTTCTCACTTCTCCGTAATTTTTCTCTTTTCCATCCATCTTCTAAATTCATCCTTCCATCTTCTAAATTCCTCACTTCTCCTCCCCCCATAACTTTTCATTTCACCTCCCTTGTCCTTAAATCATCAATTCTTTTCCCTTATCTCCATTTCCCCATTTTTCTTCGTAATTCATCACTTCTCTCCCCAGTCTCATCTAGATCGTTCACCTCCGCAGCTCACGTTCTCCTTGACCCCTACCTTCCATCAGGTGTCCCGGAACTTATTTTATAGTTCACATCTCACACCACTAAGCTGGTACTTTTTTCCACAATGAGTAATAAAACAATACGAAACAGATGTAATTTAGCGTAACCACCCCCTCACATCTCCCTTTGCTTGGACAGGCTGTGAGTATGAAGGAGAGCGGTTGCCTAGTTTTTATAAAATGTACGCGTCTGTAATTTTTTTTATATATCTAAAAACTCTATGATTTATATAAACGTATCTATAATTATACGGTGTATACACAACGAACACGGGGAAGTTGGTTCACACTTGCTAACTACCGTGCTCTAAATCGGACGCTTAACAACTCTACCTCCTTCCCTGCACCTGCCCCGTAGATCAGGGGTACCAATTTTCCGATGCCCTCAGAAAGCGAGCAGTTAGTATTGTCTGTTTTATTTTTAGTATATTGGTCGTTTAGGCATGAGATACTAGTAGAATTATGCATAAAAAGATCATGTATGCTTAGAAATGAACTAGTAACCGATGAGATTGAGTTAGATGTGTTGAGATCTAGTGCGGGAATGGTGCGGATGTTGAATGGTTGGCAAGGTATTGTTGTTACCCCTGCCTTGTTCATCGCCTCCCTCCTCACTCAGCCACCAGCCTCTGTCAGCATCGGATTGCATCGGCTTCATTGCAGCGTTTAGTCTTATTTTGTGAGTGATTTTTGCGTTTTTGTGTGTGCATTCGCGTGATCTCCGAGGACACGAGGACCTGTGGACACTGGTGGCCTGGTGGTGGTGTGCGACTCGAAGAAGTGACGTCAAACTCGTGTCAAAACGAGGCGAGGTGCAGTGTCCGGTCACCCCAGCGTCGCCGGTAAGGTCGGCCATTTTTGTCGTTTGCCTAGTTCATGAGCATCTTTGGTGATAATTAACACTTACCTTCCTTTCTGTCAAGAGTAATTTTTAAAACTTGCAGATAATTAGCTGGATGTTATGGGAAACATCATTATCATCGTATTTCAGTTGTCAAGTACTTCATTTGTGATAATCATGGCTAATTTGCTTACCTGCCGGTGTTGAATAATATAGTTTCAAGACGTGATGGTGTCAGTCTTTGGATTTTGAGGTACATATAATGTGAAGTTCAGTAATTTGTGTGAGGTTATGTGGATTGAGAGGGATGCAAGGCGGGGCATGCTTCTCACACTGCTCGTTGTGCCACGTGTGTATGCTTGTAATTTTCACTAGTATGTGTAGCCCTTATATTTGATGTCTATGGATATTCAGAGTATTTATCGTTGGTATCTAGTAATTACGCAGAGCTATGTACAGGTATTAGCGTGTATTGAAATGCTTAGGACATGTGTATATGACTGCCGCATAGACTGACCACGTGGTCGGTAGTTTAAGCATCCACGCAGTTAGCCTGTTACCCTCCACTCCCCCTTCACCTCTCTTTCCCACCCCCTTCACCTCTCTTTCCCACCCCCTTCGCTTCTCTTCCCGATACTACACTTACCCCCAGATCTCTTCCACCTCTCCCGCATCCTCCTCTTTACCCGCACTCCCCCCCCTTCACCCGCACTCCCCCCCCTTCGCCCGCACACCTCCCTTCATCCACACTCCCCCTCTACTCCCGCACTCCCCCTCTACTCCCGCATTCCCCCTCTACTCCCGCACTCCCCCTCTTCTCCCGCACTCCTCCCCTTCACCAACGCACTTCTCCCCTTCACCAACGCACTCCCCCCCTTCACCAACGCACTCCCCCACTTTACCCGCACTCCTCCCCTTCACCCGCACTCCTCCCCTTCACCCGCAACCCCCATTACTGGCACCCCCCTTTTTCTCCCACACGTCTTGCTTTTCTATCCTTGTCTTTGATAGAAGAGTTTTGTTAGTTACAACCTTCCGTATATCAAACAGCCACGAATGGACCAACACGCCTGTTGCTGTTTGCCTTCCTTTGTACTCCGTTCTACTTTGTACATACAGTACACACTCCTCCCACGACCACCAGCTCACACTCACCACACACTTCCCCCATACACCCCTCCCATACACTCCGCCCACGACCACTACCTCACACAGACACCACACTCTTCCCCCATACCACACTCTTCCCCCATACCACACTCTTCCCCCATACCACACTACTCGGAGGTCTATGAGGCAGTAGATAGCGATAAAGCTTACGATGTTATTTATCTGGACTTTAGTAAAGCTTTTGATAGAGTCCCACACGAAAGGTTAGTTAGAAAGGTTCGAGCACACGGTATAGACGGCGATATCTTAAAATGGATAGAATCCTGGCTGAAAGGACGAAAGCAGAGAGTATTAATAAATGGAACTAAGTCGGACTGGGGATTAGTAACTAGCGGTGTACCACAGGGTTCAGTACTCGGTCCCTTATTATTTATCATATATATAAATGATCTAGACTTAGGAGTCAATAGCAGCATCAGCAAATTTGCCGACGATACAAAAATAGGGCGTATCATTAACTCGACTGACGATTGCCATTACTTACAAAAAGACCTCGATACATTGTCCAAATGGTCTAAAACTTGGCAAATGGAATTTAACGTTGAAAAATGTAAAGTACTTAACGTAGGCAAGACCATTGGAGATACTAAATACAGCTTAGATAACAAAGAAATTAGCAAATCGGAATGCGAGAGATCTAGGAGTTATGATTAGTAACGACCTTAAACCTAGGCAACAGTGCATTAATGCGAGAAATAAAGCAAATAGGGTCCTAGGATTTATTTCGAGAAGCGTGAGCAATAGATCATCTAAAGTAATACTGAAACTTTATCTAGCATTAGTAAGGCCACATTTAGACTACGCAGTACAATTTTGGTGTCCTTACTATAGAATGGATATTAATTCGTTAGAAAATGTACAGAGAAGAATGACTAAAATGATACATGACGTCCGGAACCTGTCATATGAAGACAGACTGAAAAGACTAAGTCTGCATTCGCTAGAGAGGCGTAGAGTAAGGGGAGACTTAATTGAGGTTTTTAAGTGGATGAATGGTATAAATAAGGGAGATATTAGCAAGGTACTTAAAGTGAGCATACAGGATAGAACTAGAAATAATGGTTTCAAACTAGAAAAATTCCGTTTCAGAAAGGAAATCGGTAGAAATTGGTTTGGTAATAGAGTAGTAGACGAATGGAATAAGCTACCTAGTAAAGTAGTTGCTGCCTCTTCCATTGAGAGTTTCAAGCATAGGCTAGATAAGCATATGACAAATAAGGGGTGGATATAGAATAAAGAAAATATTATAACCAATACTAACTAAAAAATAAATTTTCTTTTCAGGTTACACTATGATAGTCTCTATTCTCCTTTCACACTTTCCTGTAAAATGTCCACGCCAGTTTTTCTATACGGCGTGGTGTTCTTTCTGACTTTTTCCTGCCGGCTTCGGCTGGAGGGTTTGGAGGGCGGGGGAGAGCCTTCTTCTTTGCTATCCTTATCTCATTCTAGTAGTTCAGTTACTCTTCTAGGAGCTGCCTAGCATGGGCCAACCGGCCTACTGCAGTTATCCTCTCTTCTTATGTTCTTATGTTCTTCCCCCATACCACAATCTTCCCCCATACCACACTCTTCCCCCATACCACACTCTTCCCCCACACACATTCCCACCACGACCACCATCTCACACTCACCACACTCTTCCCCCATACACATTCCCCCCCCCTACCACGACCACCACCTCACACACACCCTACCCACGCCTTCCCCTCAGTTCCTCTTTTCTCACCACCACAGCTACCCCCTTCCCCCACCCATCCTCTCCCTCACCACTCTCACCACTTCAAGTCATCACAACCCCAATCCTCAATTAGTGTACCGGGAACTTCCAAAAATAATTGCTACCACTTCATAATGCAATCAAAGTCTCCCTCGCTTCGCACCCAAAAAAAAAGGGGGGGGGGCACCGCAATTTTTTCCTTTTATCTCTGTCTTTTTTCCTATTTCTTCTTTTTTTTTTTTTGGTGGTGGAGTACTTTGGTTGGAAGGGACATTTTTCACGTTAATGAGTAGTGTCGTGCATTGGATGTTTGGATGGTTTAGTAATGAGGCTGGGATTGGAGGAGTGTGTGTGTGTGTGTGTGTGTGTGTGTGTGTGTGTGTGTGTGGAAAATAAAAAATAACGGTAATTATCATTGTCGGTTTATTTATTCATTGTAGAGCGTGGCATTAACCAGTTCTTGCCCCAGATCACAGGGTGTGAGATTAGATGGAAAGGGTACTTGGGTAATTAGCGTATTGCCCTTCGTCCACCGGCTCATAGTCGCGAAGCTCGTACTGTACATTCATACTTTTCTACTGCATCTCGAAACTAGTCATACGTGGAGGACGCTGCGCACTAAAGGGTGACCCTCTTAAATCCGCTGAAGTATTCACTGTTTCGTTCTTTATTTGGAGGGGTACCCGGCGTTGCCTGGGAAAAACCTCGTGGTCGTGCATATCGGCATTGCCTGGGACCCTGGATAGTCATTTCATCTGTGGGAGAAGACCCCCAGAGTCACATTTTACCCATTGAACTTATCGTATGTTCCTCCTTGGACTCATTTCCCCAGGAATATATTCTTTATGTACCTATTTTCCAAGTATTTCCCACCCACCCCACCAATCCGTCCACACATCTGACCGTTGTAGCTAGTTTGTAGAAGTAAAGAACTCCACGGTAATTGGTCACCATGTTCCCACCATGTTGACTTGATTATTTCTCATTAGTTCTAATCTTGGCCATCATGGGCGCCGCTTTAGCAGCTGTAATGGACACTATTAGATTCTTCGAAAAAGTTACACCTGTTACAACTGTTTAGAGAGTGTTGTATGCATCCCCCCTCGATTTCCATAAAGATGTATATACAGATACATTCAGATGATTTTATTCAGTTTTGGAGAACGTTCAAACGAGAGGAATTACTTAGTCTCACGGTCAACTATTTCTTCAATCGTAGTTTGACCGCTTACATAATCTCCGAGAGCACATACCTCCGCCAACGCTAATAAAATGTACGATTCCTGCATCCCATCCGCATTGACTTCCGTATGTACCCAGCTCTTCCTTGACCCGCCACCCACCAGTCCACCAAATATCGTTGAAATCAGATGACAGGTTTTTGGGAACTTGAATACAGACAAATCAGCAGGCGCGAGTGACTACATCATCTCTGTCCACCTTCTTTGTTGAGGGTAATAAAAAAATTAACCTGCAGTACGCATGAAAAAAATATTACGGTCTCCTGTGCCACCTAGAATATGTCCTACTAGTATATCACTGCGGCAGGAGTGAGGCGTAGGCACAAGGGGGTTAGTTGGCGTAGGCTGATCTTTATCCTGCTCAGCTTTGAACTCTTGTGGGTCTTCATGGCGCGTCTTAGTCTACGCGTGATAGGAGAGAGCGCACTTCCCCCATACGTTACCAGTGGAGAGAGAGAGAGAGAGAGAGAGAGAATTAGAAGCCGATTCGCACGACCTTACATGATATTAAAACAGAGCGACAAAGCGGTACTTCTAGAAGGATAAATGTGAGGACTGATAATTCATAAATTCTTTGCGAGGTAAGAGTAGATCAGTAGATGGATAGTTCTGCAGGAAAAAAAGCATAAACGTTGAGAGGATAATCTTTTCAGCACAATTGATTAATTTATATGATAACGCAGGATCAACAAATGGATATTGGGTAATGCTCTCTCTCTCTCTCTCTCTCTCTCTCTCTCTCTCTCTCTCTCTCTCTCTCATGCATCCATTTGGTCGTGGCCCCGACAAAAGAATTTCCAAACGTTTCTTTCTCTACTCACTAACGATCCCTCTTTCCACACCACTACCCAGCTTTCCATGCTCCCACACCTTTTTTCCACCTCATTCGCGGGCTCTCTCTTCTTCTCCCACCCACCTCATCTATCGTATTGGTACAATTTCATCCTGTTACATTTGAGGTTCATATCTTATCCATTACTGCAGTGGTACATTATTTATTCAAGTATAAATATAGTTGCAATAAATAGTCCCCTTACACATATGGGGTTTCGAATTATAGAACCTAGATAGGAACCCTTTAAATTTACTCAGATGTTTGTTGTTAGTATTCAGTGTAGCGAAGGTAGAAATGCTAGATCAACATTCAGTAAATAAAGCAGTATGTATACACTTAATAGATTGCTAACTCGTACACCAGGAGGACGTCTTTTATATTTCCATCGTGTTGCCACCAAACAATTGTATTCAGCCCAGGAGACGTCTGGTAGTGAAGATGTTAATGGAGACTGTATGTAGCCCCTTTACCATTAGAAGTCTCCCGTAAGTTGTGTTTAATAGTCGGGGAATTTCAACATTAAATCAAGTAGGAATTACGGCTACATTATTAAAACTAAAAGCACGAAGGTGTCAGAAACTCCCGACATTTGACAGTTATTTATGGAACTCCAGTATTGGATGTGATCAGGTCGCATCTCGCATTACATACAGGAAGGTCAGATATTTTGTCATCCTCATAATTTTTCCAATACAACCAGGTGACAAAGTACTTCGGAAGGCCAGAAAACACAGGCCAAGTAAACAAAAAACTGGGGTAGTGCTGACAGTGCATCTGTCACTCATTATTCAGTAACGTATTCACAAAACTCCAGCTTAACCGGTCATTCCCGCAACGAAATGACTTTAAAGCGAACCATATTAACGGTACGAGCGTAAAATTGTAAGCGCGGGTCCACAAAACACGTAAAGTAGGCCCGGTAAATATTCAGTCCTATTAACCCTAGTGAGGTTTGTTGACATCAATCAGCTGATACCCGAGTGAGGATGCCAGATGTCACTAGATTCCCGGGTTTAGTTGCCACGTATCACCAGGTGGAATAATTACAGTTGTCTTTTGTGTTCCGGCAGCATAATGCATATGTAATGAGGGACGTGGGGGGAAGGGTGGGCAATGTTGATAGTATTACAGGCTGTTGGAGGGAGAGGGAATGTGGCGGCAGAGGGAAAGAGAGTTATTAAAATCGTTAGTCAGTGCGTGGAAGCAGGTTATGACTTGTACGTCTGACAATGTAGACGGGGAGAGAGAGAGAGAGAGATTATTAGAGTAACAAAAAATTTCCGCAGAGAAAATATTCCTGGCTAATTTCTTTTTCATTTACAGTTTAAGCCGTTTCCCATTCCATCTGTGTGTGTGTGTGTGTGTGTGTGTGTGTGTGTGTGTGTGTGTGTGTAATCTATTTACTGTTTCGGTCTGTAATTTATCAGTTTACAGTATTTGACAAATTAGGGTATATTGATAACTTTACCGTAAACTTATAGTCTGTAGTTTATCGTTTCTTTCTGTCTATATGTGTTCTATCAATCCATATACTGTATATCTGTCTAAATGCCGGTAATCATATCCTATTTCTCTCTCTCTCTCTCTCTCTCTCTCTCTCTCTCTCCCCACAGGTAATGAGCTTTGCATGTTATTCTCTGGTGGAGGGGGGAGAGAAATGGTCCAGGGAGAAAAATGAGAGGGAGAGAAAGATGCATTCCTTTAGGGCACAAGTTGGAGGAGGAGGAGGAGAGGGAGGGAGAGGGAAGAGAAGTGTAGGAGGAGGAGGAGGAGGAGAAAGGGGGAGGAAAGAGATGGGATGGGGGGAGTGATTAGAAAAAGAGGGATGGGCGGATTTAATGAAGGGGAGGAAGGGGATAGTATTGAAAGAGATGGTTAGGAAAGGGGGTGAAAGGTAGAAAGGGAGGGGAAGGGAGGGAGAATTAGTAGGGAAGGAAGGGGATTTTAAAAGTGGAGGGAAAGTAGAAGGGAGGGAAAGAAGTGATGGGAATAAGACAGGTTAGGAAGAAAGAACGGAAAGAAAGAAAGAATGGGGAGGAGAGGAAAGACCAGCTTCAGAAAGAGAGAGAGAGAGAGAGAGAGAGAGAGAGAGAGAGAGAGAGAGAGGAGGGGAGAATAAAGGTGAACGAAGGCAAAAGAGTGAGGAAAGAAAATACGCAACAAGAAAATGGGGAAAGGAATAGGAAAGAAGAGAAGGAGGGAGGGAAGGAAGGAAGCTAGGGAGGAAGGAATGTAGGAAGAACAAGGGGAAAAGAGACGAGTTGAGAGAGAAACAATAAAGGGCAGTGAGTGTTAAGTAAAGGGAAAAGTAAGGAACGAGAAGGAAATGGGATGAGAAGAGAAGGGAGTGTGATATTTGCAAATGGAGATGGTGAAAAAGAAAATGTTGAAGTCATTGTTGAGAGGAGTCGGTAGATACAGATAAGTAGATAGATTGAGAGAGAGAAAGCGAGAGAGAGAGAGAGAGACGGGGGGGGGCCATAAAATATATAGACTGATAGGTAAATAGTATCGGTAGGGAGAGATAAACAGATAGTAAGATAGACATGGATTCTGTTCAGTCGCTCATCAGTGAAAAACACATGGATGCATTAGTAAATAGATAATTAGGTGATCGGAGAGAAAAAAGTGGGTAGATATAGATAGATAGCTAGAATGAATAGTTAATTGATAGATTAAGAAACTGATTGAAAGGTTGATTAGGAGAGTGACAGATGGACATATAAACAAGTAAAGAGATAAGACATACAACCAAATCTGAACCAAAGTAAATACACACCTAGAAAAACACAAACCTACATCACCAAATAAAGACAGGATTTCAAGCGAGAGAAAAAAAAAGGTTAAAAAAAATACTAATATCAAGGAGCAAACGCCTTGGAACAAAAAAAATAAACACTGGAAGAAAACATCAAGGAGTAGCCTAAGCACCAAAAGACCCCCCTCAAAAAAAATCTTAAAAAACACAAGAAAAACAAATTGTAGATATGTGAAGTATTAAGTCTCTCAAAAATACTTCGCTTCCTTCCCCATCAGATTATCTCCTGCAGGCAAAGAAAAAAAAAATCTTAGAAATAATGATGGAAGTCAGGATGATGGGAAACGAACGAGGAGAGAAAAACAGGCTTAATTCCCGCCGCAGGGTTAGCTGGGTGAAAAAAAATATGACTGTTGGAAAGCGTGGGTACCGCTTGGGTTTGAGAGAGAGAGAGAGAGAGAGAGAGAGAGAGAGAGAGAGCAAAGTAGGGGTTGAGAAAAGTTGCAGATGGTTTTGTTTGTAATGTATTTTAAAAAAATGATCGAAATTATGAAGGCAACTAACAATGGCTTTTATGTATAATATTTAGTCAAGAAAAGAATGGAAATATATAAATGAAAAACAATCATTTAAATTGAATACCATATGTAGTTTTAAATGCAGATATATTGTTGGTTGTATGGTAATTCTGTAAATATTTTTTTTGTACTTGCAAAAGATGAGCGCCTATAGCTGTTGTGAATGCAGATATATAAATTATGGTTATTGCATATTTATAGAGGAGTTTATGGGATGAAGAGGTATTCAGAGAGGGGTATGTGAGTTCGAGAGAGGGCAGCTTGATGGTGGAAGACGGTGACGGATGCGATTTGTTTGTGGCTTCTCCTCAGGAACCAAAGCTACATATACACGCAGACAGACAGGCAGACAGACACAGATAGACAGATAGATAGACAACAAACAGGACTTCACTCTTTCTCTGTTAGGTCAAGCATAGCATTTAATTTCAATCCCTTGAAAAAAAAGAAAGTACATTTCTGTTTATTTCTGACAGTTCCATGGAAGAAAAAATATCACTATGAAGTAGGACCCGCCTTGGAGGAAGAAAGGCATTGTATTAAAAGAGTCTTCTCGCGTTGTGATGCTTAAGTGGTCCAGTGTGTGTGTGTGTGTGTGTGTGTGTGTGTGTGTGTGTGTGTGTGTGTGTGTGTGTGTGAAAGAGAGAGAGAGAGAGAGGTGTAGAGGAGGGGAGGAGTGAGGGAGGGAGTCGGTGTGAAAGTAAGAGTGTGTTTGAGTGAGTAGGAGGGAGTGGAAAAGTGTGTAAGCAGGGATGAGAGTTATGAAGTGTGTAAAAACAAATACCAGGAGAGAGAGAGAGAGAGAGAGAGAGAGAGAGAGAGAGAGAGAGAGAGAGAGAGAATATGCCAAGATAAAAGTGAATTATAAATGTGAGAGTGAATTAGGGTAGTAGGGAATATGATTCTCTCTCTCTCTCTCTCTCTCTCTCTCTCTCTCTCTCTCTCTCTCTCTCTCTCTCTCTCTCTCTCTCTCTCCTTCATACCTGCTCTTCCTCTAACCTTTTCTCTCATACATTTCTCTTACTTTCTCTTTCCCACCTACTCTCATTCTATTTCCCCTTCATGAGTCATCACCTCTCCCTCCTCTTCTCATCACCTCTCCCTCCTCTTCTCATCACCTCTCCCTCCTCTTCTCATCACCTCTCCCTCCTCTTCTCATCACCTCTCCCTCCTCTTCTCATCACCTCTCCCTCCTCTCATCATTACCTCTCCCTCCTCTCATCATTACCTCTCCCTCCTCTCATCATTACCTCTCCCTTCTCTTCTCATTACCTCTCCCTTCCCTTTGTTTTTCTTTCTCCCTTTCTCATTTCTCTCCCTCCCACTCTTCATGTCCTCTTCCAACCATTTTATCTTCATTTCACTCACTTTACCTTTATCGTCCCTATTTGCTCCCATTCTCTCTCTCTCTCTCTCTCTCTCTCTCTCTCTCTCTCTCTAATATTGCTTTCCTATTTTCACCAGTATTTCCATTCAGCCTTCATTCCTTTCTCCATACATAGTAGGTTTGACTTCTCGCCCTGTAGATATTAAATAGGAGGATGTGAGAAAAAAAAAATAACTACGTGTGTGTGTGTGTGTGTGTGTGTGTGTGTGAGAGAGAGAGAGAGAGAGAGAGAGAGAGAGAGAGAGAGAGGAAGGAAGAAGGAGAATGAGGAAAGAAGAGAAAAGAGGAAAGAACGAAGGAAGAAAAAATGAGGAACAGAAAAGGTTCGGATGAAAGAGAGAGAGAAGAAAAGAAAAGGAAGGCGAGAGAAAATGAGAAAGAAAAATGAGATGGAAAAGTAGAGAGGGAGAAGGCAAGAGATTACACTCCTCCTCCATCTCAAGTCACTCCTACTTCTCAGAAATTCCTCCTCCTCCTCCTCCGCCTCCTCCTCCAGTTTTCTTCTTCTTCTTCTTCTTATTATTATTATTATTATTATTATTATTATTATTATTATTATTTCTCCTCCTCCTCCTCCAGTTTTCTTCTTCTTCTTCGTATTATTATTATTATTATTATTATTATTATTATTTCTCCTCCTCCTCCACCTCCTCCTCCTCCTCCTCCTCCTCCTCCTCCTCCTCCTCCTCCTCCTCGTCTTCCTCAATATCAATTTCTCCCTTGGTTATTCTCGCCCTTCTTGTCGTTTCTCTATTGTACCTTCTTTTCCTCCCCCTTCTTCCTTGTCTTCACTTCCCTTTGTCTTCCATCTCTTCCTTTATTCTAATTTATCTTGTCTCCTCTTTATCACCATCTTCATTCTCTCTCTCTCTCTCTCTCTCTCTCTCTCTCTCTGTCCTTTCCGTTGTTTTCACTACGTTGTTAATACGCATCTAATTTTATGCGTTAGTAAATTTCTCTCTCTGTCTGTCTGTCTGTCTGTCTGTCTCTCTCTCTCTCTCTCTCTCTCTCATTTTTCTCCCTGCTTCTAATATTATGAGCTTGATGCATCGCCAAAATGGGTCTCTTGTCTCTTCCAGTCTTATTGCAGTTATTCTTTTCCTTCCTTCCTTCCTTCCTTCCTTCCCTCTCGGCTTCCTTTATTCTTTGCCTCCTTTCACGCCTTCCTTCCCTCCGTCCTTCCTTTATTGATTAATTTTTTTTCTCTTCCTTCCCTCCTTCCCGTATTATTTTGTTTTACTTTAGTTCTCCTTTCCATCTTTCTCTCATACTTTATCAAATTTTTCTTGATTCATTGATTACATGTTTTGTTTCTTCCAGTCATTATTTTTACTTTTTTTTCCCCTAATTTTCTTCCCTTCTTCCTTCATTGATTACTTTTGGTTACTCCTTTTATTTCAGCTATTTTTTCTTTCTTTTTCTTTCTACCGTTTGTTCCTATTTATTCCTTGTTTGTTTGTTTTTTTGGCTTACCGGGTATATATTTTTTCTTTTTAAACCATTTCTTTTTCCATCCTTATTTTTTTCCTCATTTCCTTCGTTCCTTCGTTTATGCCATCCTTCAATTCTCTGCTTCTCTTTTCTCGCGATCCTGACCATTCATCGTTGGTGTTTTTTCCTCTCTCTCTCTCTCTCTCCCTCTCCATTTTATCTTACCGCCTTTTTCTTGCGTGATCTCTCCCATTCACATCTTCCTAACATGCATAATTTCTTTTTCCCTTCCTTCCCTCTTTCCTCTCCCTCCTCCTCGCCTCATTTCATTCCTCCTTTTCTCTTCTTTCTCCCCTTCGTTCCTTTTTCTTTCTTTTATCTTTTTTCCATTTTTCTTCCTTCCTTCCCTGCCTTTCCTACTTTTTTCTTTTCCCATTCCCTTCCTTCCTTCCTTCCTTCCTGCCACTTTCCCCTCCCTTTCGTCCCATTCCTTTCTTCCTACCTCCTTCCCGTCCCTCCTGGTCTCCTCCTTTTTAATGTATATCTCTGTCTCCGTTGTTCCAATTTTGTTCTGTTTCTTCCCTCTCCCCTTCTCTCCTTCCTTCTCCCCTGCCTCCATCCCTTCTCCTTCCCTCTTCCCTTGCCCTTGACCCTCCTGTTTTTTCCCCTCCCACTCCACTTCTTCATCAGCGTCTTGTTTCCATTATTTTTCTGTCGCCTGTCTTCTTTCATCTAACTCCATAATTTCCTTGCACTTCCCTTCTCCATTTTCCTTTTCTGAACCTTCTCTCTCTCTCTCTCTCTCTCTCTCTCTCTCTCTCTCTCTCTCTCTCTCTCTCTCTCTCTCATTCATTATTTTCCTCTGTCCTCCTCCTTTCTCCTCCCGTCATGTGCTCCTGTTTTTCCTTTCGCTTTTCCATCTCTCCCTTTCTTTTTCCTCCCTCCCTTTCCCTCGTTTTACTGTCTCCTCCCCTATTTTTCCTTCCTATCCCTCTCCCACAATTATTTTCTCTCCATTCATTGCTCATTCATTTATCTTTTGCTCTGCCCTTCCGCTTCCCACTGATCCCTTCCTCCCCCCTTTTCCCCTTCATTTCCTCCCTTCCCTTCCATCCCTTCATTTTTTTTTATTCCCTTCCCATGGCCCTGTTATTCTCCCCACACCCCTTCCCTCCTCCTCACTTGCGCCCTTTTATCCTCTTCCACCTCCCCCTTCCTTCCCTTCCTCCCTGTTTCCTTCCTTTCCTCCCTTTTTCCTTCCTCCATTCTTTCCCCTCCTTTCCATTTACCTCTTTCTCCATCCCTTTTCCTTTCCTCCTCTTTACATCAATTTACCTCCTTCTTTCCCTTCCTCTCTTTTTATAATTTTTCCCTTCTCTCTCTTCCTCGTTTTTCCCTTGCTTCTTTCCTTTTCCTTTCCTCCCTTTTCTATCAGTTTCTCATTCTTTCCCTTCCTCCCTTTGTATCCCCCCTTCCTCGTTCTTCCCTTCCTTCTTTCCTTTCCTCCCACCCTTCCATTCTTCCCATGTTTTCTCTCTTCCATTCATGCCCTTCCCATTCCTTCATTTACGTCCCCTTCCTTTCCCAATCGTTTTCCCATCATTTCCTGTCTATCTCTTCCAATCTCACTACCCACTTTACGTCCCTTTTTCTTCACCTACGTCCTCCCTTCTCCCTTTTCTTCTCTCCTACCTCCCCTTTTCTTCACCTATTCCCTCCTTTCTCCCTTCATTTCTCCCCTTCCCTTCTTTCCCTGTTTTTCTTCCCGACCCTCAAACCCACCCCCTTCTCCCTCTCCGCGCTGTTTCTCTCCCCTATCAACTCCCCACTTCTTCCTTCCCTCCCCACCTTCCCTGCCATAATCTTTTCCTCCTCCCTCCTTCCCCCTATCTCTCTCCTTCCCATCCTTCATTGTTCGTCCTTCCTGTCTTTAGCCTTTCTTTCCTCCTTGTCTCTCCTTCTCCCTACCTCCCTTTCCTTCATACATCTTCCTTCTCCCTTGTTGATGTTCTTCCTCCCTCATGGGTTCTTTACCCTGCTTGTTCTTCCTACCTTCCTTCTCCCCCTTCGTCCATTCTACTTTCTTTTTCCCTCCCTCCCTCCCTCCCCCCTTTTCTTCCCTGGTTTAACCCCCCTCCCTCCCTCCCTCCCTCCCTTCATCTGTGTTTCCGTCTTCGCGTCTTCATTTCTCTCCCTTTCACCTTCCTCCAGCACTCCCACCCCTCTTCTCCTCCTCCCTCTTTTATTTTTTCACATCTTCCCCCCCCTCCCCCTCTCTTCCATACCTCCTCTCCTTCCCTCCCACTCACTCTTCCTTCTTTACCTCCCACTCCTTGCTCCTCTCCTCACCCTTCCCTCCTCACCTCATCTCCCTCCGTCCCCCCCTCTCCCTCCGTCCCCCCCTCTCCCTCCGTCCCCCCTCCTGTCAGCAGTTTTCTCTCTGCCAATTCTCTCTAGTTCTCTCCTTGCTTTCCACATTTTCTCACTCTTCCCTCCCTCTTCCCCTCCACAACCCTCCCTCCCTCTCCCTTTCATTTTTCTTCCTGCCAGTTTTTTCCTTCTTACCTCCTCTCCTTTCCTTAGACTCCCTCCGTCCCTCCTCACCCTTCCTTCCCCCTTCCCCTAGTCACCTTCACTCCTAGATCTCCCTCCCTCCTTCCTTCCCTCCCTCCCTCTCCCTCTCCTGTTCTCCTTCACTGCCTCATCCATCCTTCCATTCTGTTCTCTCTGCCACACCTCACACTTTCCTCCCTCCCTCTCCTCCCCTATTCCCTCTCCCTCCCTCTCCTCCCCTATTCCCTCTCCCTCCCACCGTTTCTTCCCCCTCCACCTTCCCTCTCCCTCCCTCCCTTTCTTCACCCTCCACCTTCCCTCTCTCTCCCTCCCTTTCTTCCCCCTCCACCTTTCGTCGCCCTTTCGCTTTCTTCTCTCCTTCCCTCTTCCCTCCCCTTCCCCCTTCCCTCTCTCTACCTCTTCCTTCCCTCTCCCTCCTTCCTTCCCTCTCCCTCTTCCCTATCTCCCTCTCTCCCAAGTCCAGGTTCTTCCCTCATCATGTATTCGTGAAAAGTGAGCGTCTCTCCTGTGGCCGGCCTGATTACCATGTCATTATTGTTTTGTGGCGGCGAGAGAGAGAGAGAGAGAGAGAGAGAGAGAGAGAGAGACAGACAGACAGACAGAGACAGACAGACAGACAGACAGACAGAGACAGACAGACAGACAGATAGACGGATGGACGGACGGACGGTAAAAAGGGGAAGAAGAATGATGAGGAAGGAAAGAGGAGAGAATGGGTGGTTAAAGAGGGCGACGGAACAGAGAGAGAGAGAGAGAGAGAGAGAGAGAGAGAGAGAGAGAGGACAAAAGGTAAGAAAGAATGAGAAGAGGAAGGAGAGAGGAGAGGATGGTTGGATAAAGAGGACGACGGAACAGACAGGAGAGAGAGAGAGAGAGAGAGAGAGAGAGAGAGAGAGAGAGAGAGAGAGAGAATGGACGGACAGAAGGTAAGGAAGAATGAGAAGAGGAAGGAAAGAGGAGAATGGATAAAAGGGGCGAAGGAACAGAGAGAGAGAGAGAGAGAGAGAGAGAGAGAGAGGTGGTATGAATATTAATGCTTATAATCTTGGTAGTGGTAGCAATATTGGTAGTAATGACAACGAGGATGAGACAATTTTTTATAGCAACAGGAATGGTAGGAATTATTGGTTGTATAATGAAAATACCAATAATATATATAGATAGATAGGTAAATAGATAGATATGAGTTATTGGAAGATATAATAGTAGTAGTCGTAATAATACTGTTTTTAGTGTAATAATAATAATAATAATAATAATAGTAGTAGTAGTAGTAGTAGTAGTTGATGGTAGTGGAAGTGCTAGTAGTAGGAGCAGTAGCAGTACTAACTTCATATACCTCTATCAATCTCTTTATCTATCTATATGTATCTGTCTACTTCAGTCTTATCTACTTAACTACATAACTACTTATCACCCCTAATTCAGTCAAGGTAGAAGAGTAATAGAATCACTACTACTTCACTTGCCCCCCCTCCCTCCTTATACCACTCCCCTCTAACCTATCCACCACCTTCTCGAGCTTCCTGACACCTCTCCATTAACGATTTATTCTAGATATTGCACCCCATTATCCTCATATAGATTATTAAAGCAAACTATATTGATATTAAGACTATATAATGCCCCACTGTAAAATGTTAATACATATAATATTCGTACCTAAAATAAATCGCTAAGGAAGTGGTGATAAGGACTCAAAATACGGACTTCAGTTTTATATCAATAGCTAGGCTCTTGTGTTCCCCTGTTCTGAGTATGCTAGATTGCACGTTGATATGCTAATTGACTTTGCAACAGTGATGGGGTATGCTTGGGGTCACGTTGCATACATTGTTGATGCCTGAGAGAGAGAGAGAGAGAGAGAGAGAGAGAGAGAGAGAGAGAGAGAGAGAGAGCTGGTAGGTTTATTGTGAGGTGTGTGTGTGTGCTGGTTATTGTATATATAGGCACTTAGTCGTATGTACAGTATGTATAATGTGCTTGTATGTTGATGTGTATTTGTATGTACAGATATGTACCCTTGTGTACGTAGCTAATACGTGTTCTGTGTGTGTAGGTGCGTTTGTGTATGGATGTATGTCTGTGTATTTTCCCTGAGTATATTCCTCTTAATCCAGGCCTTGTATAAATCCCCATGAGAGCAATATTGTACCGTGTATCCCATATCCCTCGCTAATCCCGTCATCAGGGCCAGATATTGGTTATACATGGAGATTACTGCACTCTTATAAATTGCTATATATATACCTACCCTGTGTGTGGGTGGGAGAGAGAGAGAGAGAGACTAGGGTCATAAACATTTCCCATACCTTTCCTGGTTGGAGTGAAGGCAGGAGAGATTGCCCGTGAGTGAGCGAGTGACTGAGAGGGTGTGGGAAAGGTGGGTGATTGGAGAGTAGGTAGGTTAGATAAGTAGATAGATAGAAAAATAGGTAGATAGATACACACAGAGGTAGACATATAGATTTATTCAGGCAAATAGATAGAAAAATTAGTTGATAGACAAGTCCTCACAGACCTCATATACCTACTGAAACGGATTTATTCTATGCTTGCTTAAAGGCCACCTTTGGTGACCTCCGCTTGATGCCAAGTCAGTTCCTATTTTCAGTCTAAAGGTAACAGAAATTTAAATTACTCATGTCGTGAGGGAGACGGAACGAGGAATTTTTGCCTTATTTTATCCTGCTGGGATACCGGTTGAGAAAAGTGAGAAAGAGAGAGAGAGAGGCAGGATCGTCGTGTTTGCTCTTATAATAAATTATACTATAGTATTATAGTTTATGATTTTGGGAGTATAAGAAGGGAGGAAGGAGGGGCAAGCGAGTGATAATGCAACAAACACGTCTCTCTCCAGTCTTGTCATGCTGGTAATTTCAATGCCGGGCCAAGGACGAATCCATCTCCTCCACTAAAAGCAAATACAGTACTAAATTTGAAGCAAAATATTGGCCAGAAATGAGTCATAACTCGGGAACCGGTGGCTAGCTTTGACTTGAAATTGTTTATTATTCAAGTTAGAGCATTTTAACGGAACCTTGTTCTGACAAAAATTGCGATGCGTTGCACCGATTTTGATATGTTGCGTTAACAAACAAATATACAGAAACCGGATCATTATAATATAGATATAGAAGGATGAATCGTGTTAGATAGATAGATAGACACTGATTGATAGAGATGATAGGTAGACAAATAGATAGATAGGTGTGTCCTGAGGTGTCCCTGATTAAGGTGGATAGGTCAGGTATTCATCGTTATAACATTTGCATACATTAGATATCAAAATATCCATCAGTTATATTTATTGTCTTTATCATTATCATTATCTTCCCGCCTCAATCTTTCCATGTATTGTTTTTATTCTTTACTCCCTTTCCATCTGTACAGGTATTGTCTTTATCTGTCTTTATCTCAGTCTTCGCATTCGTCTTTATATTAATTGTTTTGATCTATTTTTATCCTTGTCTCCTTTTCCCCGTCATAAACGTTTATTATTATTTTTTGTCTTTATCCTTTAACTCCCCCTCTCCATCTTTACCTGTATTGTTTTTCTTGGTCTGTATCTCTGTCTTTTTTATTGTCTTTATCTGCTGTATCCCTGTCTCTTGTCTTTCTCTTTTTATCTTTATTCCTATCTTTCCCCCTTCATCTGTATGTTATTTCCTTCATCTGTCTTTATCCCTGACTCCCCGTCTCCGTTTTCCTTCTTCCACACTGTCTTTTTTTCTCGAGTGTTATTCTCTCTCTCTCTCTCTCTCTCTCTCTCTCTCTCTCTCTCTCTCTCTCTCTCTCTCTCTCTCTCTCTCTCTCTCTCTCTCATAATTCTTCTCTTTATCATTATTTATCACTTCCTCTTCCATTTTTCCACCTATCCTATTTTCTTTCTTTGTTGTATATTATCTTATTTCCATATTTCTTCATCCATCTATCAGCCATATCCATTTTTTCGTTATTTCATCCTTTTTTATTTTCTTTTATATTTATGAAGTTTTCCTTTCGCCTCAGCTCATTTTTCTCTTTGTGTTTGTTAATTCATTTTTATCTATCGATCTTTTTACACATTTTATCCATCTATCCACCCCCCCTTTTTTTTTTTTTTTTTTTTTTCGCATATACCTCCGTCCATCCATCCTGGTTTCCGTCCATCCATCCATCCTGTCACACACCTATCCACCCTTCCACCCACCCACCCACTAGTCCGTCCAAGCATCCACCCACATTAACGTTGTGCATCCATCCATCTATCCATCCATCCATACTTACATACATACTTACATACATACTTTCGGACATACATACATACATACGTACATACACTTGTCCATACACTCATCCAAACGTCTGTACATCTATCCATCCATCCAAGCCATCCACTCAACCACCAGCCATCCACCCAGCCATGTGGCGGTGCGTGGGTGGATGCATGGCTTTCCATTTGTGGTGGCTTTACCTGATCCACTTCTTTACGGGTGGACGGAGCCGGGTGGAATTGTAGTGGAATGTTGCCCAGATTGTGACTGCTATGGGTTGTGTGGTGGTTGTGGTGGAGAGGAGAGAGTGTGGTGGTTGTGGTGGAGAGGAGGGAATGTAGTGGTGTGGTGGTTGTGGTGGAGAGAAGGGATTGTGGTGGTTATGGTAATGTGGTGGAAAGGAGGGAATGTGGTGGTGTGGTGAAGAGGAGGGATTGTGGTGGTTGTGATGGGGTGGAGGGTATGTGGTGGTATGGTGGAGAGGAGGGAATGTGGTGGTGTGGCGAAGAGGAGGGAATGTGGTGGTGTGGTGAAGAGGAGGGGATGTGGTGGTTGTGATGGAAAGGAGGGAATGTGATGGTGTGGTGGAGAGGAGGGGATGTGGGGGTTGTGTGGTGGTTTTGGTGGAGAGGAGGGGATGTGGTGGTTGTGGTAGTGTGGTGGAAAGGAGGGAATGTGGTGGTTGTGTGGTGGTGGTTGTGGAGAGGAGGGGATGTGGTGGTGTGGTGGAGAGAGGGAATGTTAAAGTAAATGAACAATACTGCTTTATTATTAATCTATAGGGACATTTTTCGAACTGATAGGAATAAGGTACCAGCTTTATTGACCCTTTCCTTACAGAGGGTTTTATTGAGATGGGAAAATAAATCTGGCAAAAATAAAGCACAAGTGACCTCGTTTTACTAAAGGTCCGAGGTTTTTTTTTTATTTTCTTATTGTGGAGGAAAATTTTTGACTTTTTTTTTTTTTCGTTTTCTTTTCGTGGTTGGAGTATTTGGCCTCCCCTATAAGTGAAAGAAAACGGTGGGAAAAGGGCAACAAAAAACGGTGGCAGGTTTCAGGATTCAGCAATGTTAGAGAGAGAGAAAGAGAGAGAGAGAGAGAGATCCACACCAAGACCAGTTCATTTTCACCTCTTCACTTTCCCTCCCCTCATTCCCATCCTTCTTCCTCATTCTTTTCATCATTCCCTTGTTTTCCTTCTTCCCATCTCTCCACCAGTCCTCCCTATTTCGTCTTCTTCCACATTTTTTAATCTAATTTTTCTCCCGTTCAGCTTCTCCCCCAATTTATTTTATATGCCCCATCGTCCTTTTCCCATTTCCCCCCCAGTTTTTTCATTCCCGTTCCCCTCTCTTTCCCAATTTTTTCCCTCTTTCATTTCTTCCTTTCCCAGTCTTTCCCTTCCCCTCTTTTCTTCATCTCCCCCCCCACCCTCCTTTTTTTCAATGTCTCCCATCGTCTTTTTCCCCATTCCCTCCTTTCCTCCCCCTCTTTATTTCGTCATAGCCCCCTTCTTTTTCACTGTCTTTCCCCGTCTTAATTCTCACTTCCGTCTGTCTTTCCCGGTATTCTTCCCCGTCTTCTACGCACTCTTCCTTTCCCTCTTCTTTTACAACTCTCTTCTGTTTATATCTTCAGCTTTCCCTCTCCCCATTCTCTCTCTCTCTCTCTCTCTCTCTCTCTCTCTCTCTCTCTCTCCAGTAGTCACCCATATTCCTCCACCACTCCCCTTTTTCTCATCCTCCCCATATTTATTTCTTCCAAGCGCCCACCTCTTTCTCTTTCCTCATCCCCACTCTCTTCCCCATCTCTTAACGTTCTTTCCCATCCCTCAGTTTCTCTTCTCCCCTTTCATTTCCCCTATAACTCCCATTTTTATTCCTATTTTTCTCCCCTCTCCCCCTCTTCCTCCTCTTTCTGAACTCCATGTCTCTCTTCCCACCCGTTCATTTCCATTTTACCCCTACTCTTTTTTTTTTTCTTTTTTTTCAGACATCTCCCATTCTTTTCTGTGTCCCTAACTCTCTTCATCTCTTCCACCTCTCCGTCTTTTTATCTCTTTTTCCCCTATCTCGCTTCCCTCCCTTCATTTGTTCATCCCCCTCCCCATTCTCTCTCTCTCTCTCTCTCTCCATTTTCCCATATCTCTCCCCCCCTCTCCTTTTCCCATCCTCAACCCCCCCCCCTCATTACATATTCATGGACTGCTTACCATCATCATTACCATCATCTTCCCTTGTAATTCTTTTCCAATATCCCTCCCTCCCTTTCATCTTCCTCCCTCTTTCATCATATTCTCATTTTCTGCCCTTTATTCCTCCATTCTTCCTTATCTTCCCCTCCCAGCTCCTACCCTTTTTCTCTACCTTTTTCCGTCTCCTGCTCAGCTCTCGACTTTTCCTCCTTTCTCCCCATCCCTTTTCCCCCTCGTTTCTCCCCATCCCTTTTCCCCCCTCCTTTGTCCCCATCCCTTCTCCCCATCCCATCCCCCTTCCCATTTTCCTTGCAGATCCTCTTGTTTCGTTTCCCTGCTCATTCTCTTCCTCAATTCCTCAAACTCTTCCTCTCCTTAATCTTCCCCTCTCTCATCATTCTCATATCTTCCTCTTTTCCCACTTTCCCGCTCTTCTTTCCCCAGTAGTTCCTCTTCTCACCTCCACCTTCTCTTCTGTCTTCTCGCCATTTTCCTACTCTCCCTGTAATCATCTCCCCTCTCTCCCTCCTTCCATTCATTCCTTCATCTGTTCCTCCTCTCAGTTTATGCTCTCGTCTTTCATTTACCACTTCCCTCTCAGCTGTTTTCTTCCTCTCCTTCTCCCCCTCTCCTCTCACCCTTTCCTACTGTCTTCCTTCTCTCCCCTCCCCTCCCCTGCTTTCTCCTTTCCCTTCACTTCCCTCTCCATCTCCCTCTAGAGATGAGATTGGAGGGGAGGGATGGTACAGGAGGATTATTCTCGATCAACATCGCCGAAACCGATCCGGCTTTCTTGGTAAATTTTTGTTGCAGACTGTCGCAGAGAATTTCATAAAAGGGTTGGTACCTGACAGCAAGGGAAAAAAAAAAAAATCCTTCACTCACCCAGTCTCGCATGATTTATATCCAATTGAGGTTGAAATGTGTCAAACCAGGCCCGTTAATCACCGTGGTTTATCCCAGTCGCCTCACTTGTAGCATGTAACAGGCCATAAACAATGAGTCATCAGTCATCCCGCGTAAAAGCTCTTCATTCCAGTTTGTTCTGTTCCATACACGCCTCTCCTAGGATGCTCAGATCTCTTGACCCAACAATCTTTCCCACCACCCTTCTAATTCCATGTTGCTTTCCCCTTCCCCTCACCCTCTACTTCTGATCTGCACATCCCCTTTACCAGTTTTCCACGGCCCATTCTCTCCATATGGCCATACCACTTGAACATGGTAATGGAGAGGGACACCTTCACGTGGTGGCACCGATCAGTCGTCCGGTTAAACAATTGTCCCTTCGCTTCCTGCCAAATCCCTCGAGAGCTGAAAGGACTGAAGGAAAGGAGGAACTTCAGCCTGCAGTCCACCGGGTTCACATCCCCTTTGGTTGCAGTTAATACTACAGCATATTCGACACCACTATTCATTCTTTCTTACCCATTTGGCCTGAAGAGACATTGACCTGTATTACGCTCCATCATCGTCTGTAATAACTGTAACCCCTTAACCCAGAGCACTTCATTTCTCTCTCTCTCTCTCTCTCTCTCTCTCTCTCTCTCTCTCTCAGCTCAGTCCCTTCACCACGAGGGGCCTTTCTTAAGTTGACAATCTTGTGTAAGTAGAAAGAATGAAGTAAAAATGCCTCATCAAGTGAAGGGATGGTCGCGTCTCCTTTCATGTATCTTGCTTCGCGTCCCTGAGTTTCATATGCTGTATACCCCACTAGATACCTCATAGATAGATAGATAGATGGATGAATAGATAGACGGATGGATAGATAGATACAGTAGATAGATATAGAGATAGATGGATAGATAGATGGATAGATAGATGATTTAGGAGATAGTCAATAGATGGATGGATAGAGAGATAGATAGATAGGTAGATAAATGGATGATAAATTGATGGATATACTCTAGGTGGGTAGATAGACAGATGAAGATAGACATGAAATAAAAAAAAATGTGTATTCAGAATTTCCCACTATCTAGGAATATTATTTCTAACCTCTAATGAGAATATTATCAATCTGCTCATCTCATTCCCGAAGCACAATCCCAGAGTTCATTCAAAGTGGCCTCGATAAAAATGCCTCTAATCTCTCTCTCTCTCTCTCTCTCTCTCTCTCTCTCTCTCTCTCTCTCTCTCTCTCTCTCTCACACACACACACACACACACACACACACACACACAATTATACTCTTTCACCTTAGTTTGGAGCAGATTTTCCTTTTGAAGCTTATTTCAGGCAAAACAAGATAATGCTACGGTTTTGCATCCTTTCCACAGCACTTCTTCGTGACTAGCAACGTATCCTAGCATTAATCGCTTCTTAAAACACAGGATTCAAGATGGAGAGATGGAAATTTAGGCCAAGTTTGAATGAAAGGAGCATAGCAACTCTCATGCACCTCTCACTACAGGCTAGTGCAAAATATATTAAATTCCGTGTAATAATAATAATAATAAAGCTTTGATATTCCACAGACACGGAAATTATTATAACCTGAACGAAAATTTTTATCGCCTGAACGAAAATGCATTGAACCTTGAACTAATTCCTGTCGCAAAAAGAAAAAAAAAAAGTTCGTTTGATCAGATTGTGGAGATTTTCTGGCCGAGTGAATTTAATGTTTTCTTTCTTTTATTAGCGTTCATGTTTTGGTCATTTTTCGTGTTTAATTTGTAGTGTTTTGTGCTTGATCTTATGTTGTTTTTCTGGCCTTTTTTTTCCCTTTTTTATTTCTTTCATCCTCCTTTCTCCCTTACCGTCCTTTCCCTGCCCTCTTTTCTCAACCTTTTCCCCTCCTTATCGCATGATGTAAAATCGTCAGGCTAGCCCCATCCCGAGCCTGTCCTTTTGAATAGCTGAGTTTTTCCATCATTTTTTTTTATTTTTATTTTTACTTTTTCTGTCACTTGTGTAACCAGTTCTGTTACTTTAATTTGTCCGTGATGCTCTTCCGTATGCGGCTTATTTCACGTTGGCCAGCGACAGAAAAAAAATACTATGGCTTTACATCCCTTACATAGCTCTTCTTCGTGACAAGCATCATCTTTTGTTAACATATTACAATTCCGCACTGAAGATGGAGAGATGTCAATTTTAGGTCGTTAGAGTAAAAAAATGTATAGGAAACAAAAAATCAACCTAGTGATTTTTCCAGCCATCTGTCTTTTTTATCTATCTATCTGTCTATTGCCAGACGCCTCAATCCCGTTTGGGGTGGCCACAAACAAATCGCCTCCAAGTCGCCCTGCCCCCCGCCATTTCACTGCCCTGCTCCCAACTCACACCCCCCTCTCTCATATACCTCTCCACCCCATCCCTCCATCTCATGGGGTGGAGAGGTATATGAGGACCGAGTGTATGAATTGTATAGAAAATTTTGACTAAAAGTAAAAGGGCTCAGTTTTGCTAACGAGGAGTACACATGAATGCTTTGCGTGTGTGTGTGTGTGTGTGTGTGTGTGTGTGTGTGTGTATGTACCTTTAATTTGTTCATTTCCTTGCATTGCCGTGTGTGTGTCCATTTGCTAATATCACCCTGCCCATGAGCGTAAATGTTCTCGCGTGTAGATGGGCCTTGTGTACGTGTATGTATGTACTTGTATTCGTTTGAACGTATGCGTGCGTGTGTGTGTGTGTGTGTGTGTGTGTGTGTGTGTGTGTGTGTGTGTGTATTTTGTTCATTTACTTTTATTACAGCAGCTGTGTGCGTATAACTGTTCATGTTTGTAACTAATATTTGTTCATTTTTCCCATTTGACCTGGCTGTGTGTGTTATACTGTAGAGGTGCGTGATTGGGTGAAGTGATTGGCTGTGACCTGATTTAACCAGAGCTGACCTGACCTGACACCACCTATACCCACATTCAGTCCAACTTCGTTTTTTTTTTCTTTCTTTCTTTTTTTCACCTTACCATACCTGATAGCCTTACCTCACCTACCTAACCCATCCCAAGCTGACCTGCATTCTCCCAACCCAACCCATCTCAAGCCCAGTTCAGTGTAATCCAACCAAGCCCTCCTCACCCAGTCCAGCCAATCTAACCTAACTTAACCTAACCCTACCTTACCTACCGGATCCATATGACCTGACAACTTGACCCGGCCTTACGTAACCTGTCCCAAGCCTAACCAACCCATCTAATCTAGCTGAACCTAGCCTGATCTAGCCTTACCTGCCATGACCTAAGTTTCCTGACCTTATCGTCTTACTGGTTCTCCTCTCCACATTTTCTCATTAACTCCTCTTTTAGTTAGCTTCTTAAACCCACCCTTATAAGGTAGCGGTAAGTGTGTTAGAGTGAAGCATCTATTACGATACTTTGATGTTGCATATCTTTTCTACCTCTCCCTTAACCCCAACTTTTCCCCATTCGCGATCCCCCTTTGTCGCCTCCTCTTCCTCTCCTCCTTCCCTATCGTCTCCGTCTCTCTCATTCTCCCTATCATTAACCCCACCCCAAACCTTGCTTCTTGTTTGCCCGCTCCCACTCCCTGCTCCCCTCTGGCTCCCTCTTGCCCCCCTTCTCTCGTAAATCCTCTTTCCTACTCCCTTTTCCTGCCAACCCTCTTTGTTTTCCCTCTAGCCCTTCATTCACCCCTCAGTCTCGCCTGCGTTATTCCCGTGCCTCTTCGCTTCACCTTCCCTACCCCTTTCTTGTCTACCACCTGTCCTTTCTTTCTCACCTGCATAATACCACCCTTCCTTCTCTTTTCTTTCTCACCTCCATTGGGGAGGCGGTGGCTCAGTCGGTAGAGAGGTGTCTTGCAGTCCCAAGGGACCCAGGTTCAAATCCCCGCTGGGGCAGGGAACAGTTTAAGGATTTGAAATTAATTAAATCAGGCTTTACTGATCTACTAGAAGACCCGCCGACATGTCGTAAAAATACCCCCGCTAATACCAATACACCAGTCCTGTATGAGACAGCCCTAGCATGTATTCAATATGAACGGTGGGTGTTAGCGCCGAAGTGGTGACATGTAGAGGTGTATGATATGTAGGAGGACTGCTGGGCCTTGATAGCAGGCTGTGAAGCCTATGCCCAGAGTCGGACACATTAAAGAAAAAAAAAAAAAAAACTTTCTCAGTCTTTCTTTCACTCCAACCTATTTTTACCTCTGTTTTCCCTAATTTCCAGACCTTCCTGTCTCTTTCCCTCTCTTCCTTTTCAACTTTCCACCTCTCTCTCTCTCTCTCTCTCTCTCTCTCTCTCTCTCTCTCCATCCCTTTTCCCTGCCTCCCTCTTTCCTTTCCTCCCGCTAACGCCCTCCCCCTCTGTCCTTTCCTCCCGCTAACGCCCTCCCCCTCTGTCCTTTCCTCCCGCTAACGCCCTCCCCCTCTGTCCTTTCCCTCCCTCACCTATCCTGTCTCTCCTACCGCCATCCCTTTATCCTCTCCTCCCTTTCAACTCCTTCCTCTTTCTCCCATTTCAGTCCTTTATTCCCGTCTCTTCCGTATCACCTCCTTCCATTTCCCCTCACCCCCACTTTGTTCCTCACCCCCCTTTCCTCTCTCTCTCTCTCTCTCTCTCTCTCTCTCTCTCGTTGTCAGATATTAAGCGGACTGCATACAGGCGAGCGCTTTCATCTATTAGCCCCGTAAATAGAGTCATATTAAAAGTGATTAATTAACTGCCCTCCACTTTATCCGGACTTGACTCTTTTGTTGATGTTGTTTTTGTTGTTGATTTTGTTTGGTGGTTGTTATGGTGGTGATGGTGATAGTATTGATGGTAGTTGTGGTGGTTAATGGTGGTGGTGAGGGTGTTGGTTATTATTTTTGTCGTCGTTGTTGTGGTTGGAGGTGGTGGTTGTGATGGTGGTAGTGATGGTAGTGGTGGTGTGGTGTGGTAACTACTTTTGGCTGTTGATAGTGGCGAGGATGGTGAACGGTGGTTTTTGTGGCGGTGATGGTTATGATGATGATGATGATGCTAATATTTGTTTATCCCTTTAATTCTGGACATAGATTACAGAGCCCGTTCCCGAAGTCCAGCCGTCCATCTACCATGCACCAGCAACATTCTAATCCACTTCAGTCCTCACACGTCACCCTTTCGACACCAATACCCACCATCCCTATTGTGATACGCCAGACACACCACATTCCAAGCTGAAGTTATGGTGTTAGTGGGGGTGTTTTTGGAGCGGGTGTTTTGGTGTTAATGGGGCCATGTGACGAGCAGTGAAGGGAATGATATCGAATCTAAATCCTCAAAACGTTCCATGCGACGCTCGGGATCGAACCTGGTGATTAAAACGTTCCCAATACACCACACGTTTGTTGATGTTTTTACTCTTGCTGCTGCTGCTGCTGCTGTTGTTGTTGTTGCTTTGTTGTTGTTGTTGTTGATGGGTGGTGGTGGTGGCGGCGGCGATGGTGGTGGTTGTGGTGGTGATCTTGGTGGATGTGTTGGTTGTAGTAGTAGTAGTGACTAGTAGTAGTAGAAGTAGTAGTAGAAGTGTTTTCAGTCGTTTTAAGCTGTTAACTTTATTAGTAACATCAGTCCTTATTAAGCTGTAAATAATGACCTGACTGCCAAGCTTCTGTTAAAAAAATCTTGTTGAAGTGTTCGAATGTAATGGCTTAATTTTTACCCCGTTATAATTACATGTTTCTCCCCTAATCTAGATAATAATGTCTATAGTAAGCAAAATTAAGTGCAAAAATCGCCATCCTTCTATAGGGATTAATAATAGTAGAGCGAGTACTAAAAGTGGTGGTGATAGTAACATTAGCAGGGTTGCATCTCTCTCTCTCTCTCTCTCTCTCTCTCTCTCTCTCTCTCTCTCTCTCTCTCTCTCTCTCTCTCTCTCTCACGTAATTATAACGTTAAAGAGAGGCTAGCCATGAAGGAGGGGGAGGACGGGGTAGGAGGGGTGTGTGCGGGGAGACTTGAATGGAGTTACGTAGATGCACAGACCACACAGACCATACCGCCCCTTCTAGATGGTCCAGCCTTAACAGAAAAACTCTTGGAATAATAGGTTTTTCTAATTCTGTAACTTTATCCCCTGGTAGTGAAGGAGTTAGGGAAGACTTTATTAAACTTTACTAAGGTTCCCCAAAGCTGAATACACTTGTCCAGCGTTGGCAGTCCTAGCTTAAAGATTTTATTTACAAACACTCGTTCACAACGCACCACTCCAACACCTCTTGTACTTATTACTTTTTATTACATTACACCCCAAATGCTTTCCTCACACCTGTTCATATAGTGCAGGTTGGTAGCATGTCACTTCTTCCAGCATGATATCTTCCTCGGCCTTACGGACCATCTACGGCAGGGGAGCACAAACCGGTCGCAGATTATAGTGTTTATTCATAGTTACGGTACGAGCAACGCTTATCAGAACTGAAAGAAAAATCATAGGAACGGTAGAAGGTAGCAGTGACAAAAGCAAAACAAAATTAAGGAAGCACGTGTCGCTCTAATATTTTTGGAGTCTCACGGCGGAGTTAGAAGGGAAACTACAGTTCTTACACATTCTTATACATACATAGAGAGAGAGAGAGGGGGGGGGGATGGAATGGTCAGATGAGTTTTGCAGGTAAGAAGGGCATGAAGAAGAAAACTCGAATGATTCTGAAACGGTGCTGACGACCCATTTAGTTTTACTTTGGCTAGCGCAAGACGATTTTTCTCGCTTCTAAGAAACTTCCTAAAGTTTTAAACTACGTGCACATGAAAAGGGTCAAGTTGAATAAAAGTAACCCTGTAACGACATTTTCACGCTCTTTAGACTGTGAACGGTTGAATAGAAAATGTTCACAATGGGGAGTCGAGTACCATTCCCGCTCAGTGGAGTCGAGTCAGATACGGCTGGACCCTTTTCGTCAGTCTAAGTCAGCTATCCTGGCAGCATCACCGTGTAACCTTATCACTTATTTCTGTTGGTGGGCTCGCTGCTTCCTCTGATTCTACTTATCCAGACACCAATAACGTGTTGTGATCTCACCACCGTGGAGGAGAGAGCTTGATACAAAACCGAACTGTACGGATAAGATAATTCTGTGATGTATGTGTTAGTAGTCAAATGTTTCATAGGCATCGTTAGTCTTACAGATATTTGCTGCGACAATACTGCTTGACGCCAGATGAAACGAATATGCAAGAATTAACACAGTCCGTAATGAATGTACGTGTGTGTGTGTGTGTGTGTGTGTGTGAGAGAGAGAGAGAGAGAGAGAGAGAGAGAGAGAGAGAGAGGAATTGAAAACTATATCTACAGTACCAGCAGCCACGGAGACAGCATAACTTTGGACTTAATTTAGTGGCAGTTCGGTAAACAGGGTGTTAGAGACGCCACGGTAGTTAACACGTATGTCCCGTTACTCTTGTGTTGTTGCAGAGAGAGAGAGAGAGAGAGAGAGAGAGAGAGAGAGGATGTGGTGTTTTTTTGGCATTGTTTGTTTAGCTGATGTTTTTGTTATTATGGGCGTGTTCAGAGAGAGAGAGAGAGAGAGAGAAAGGATGGAGGGGAAATCAGTGTCGCTGTCTGCACACCAGTCCCCCCCTTTCCTCCCCTCCCTTCTTCCCACCCTACCCAACGCCTCTCCCCTCTCATTCCCCTTCCTTTACCACTCCCCTCCTCTCCCCCATCCCGGTCAACTCCTGAATCATAATTATCTTCCTACCCTCTTCTCACCCCATTCCTCCCACGCCCCCTCCCCTCTGCACCCCTCCTTTTCCCTCCCTTCCCCCTCTGCATTCTTGTTCTTCCTTCTCTCCTCCCACCCCTCTCTCCTCCCTTCCGGTCAACTTAATCATACCTTCCCTTTCCCCCTTCATCACCACCACCTCCCTTACTCCACCACCACCTCCCTTACTCCACCACCACCTCCCTTCCTCCTCCTCTTCCCTTTCTCCCCTACTCCTCCTTTCCTTCCTCTCATCCTTACCTGTGCATTTCCTTCCTGCCTTTTCCTTTCTGCTTTTCTGTCCATGTCATTAGCTGATAGATTAGTTTGGTTAGTTATAACCTTTCCTATACCAAACAGCCGTGAGAGAACCAGTAGGTCTGTTGCTGTTTGCTTTCCTTTGTACTCCTTTGTACTCTCGTCCCCCTCCCTATCCTCTCACAGTCAGTTCCAGGATTACTCTTCTCCCCTCACCCCCTCTCTTCCGACTCCACTCCCCCTCCCTTGCCTCCCACGTCCCCTTCCTTCCCCTCCTCTCCCCCTCCCTTGCCTCCCACTTCCCCTTCCTTCCCCTCCCCTCCTCGAACAATACTCTCCCCCCCCTCGCCCTCTTCCTCCCCCCCCCTCGCCCTCTTCCTCCCCCCCCTCGCCCTCTTCCTCCCCCCCCTCGCCCTCTTCCTCCCCCCCCTCGCCCTCTTCCTCCCCCCCCTCGCCCTCTTCCTCCCCCCCTCGCCCTCTTCCTCCCCCCCTCCCTATCACATCCTAGATACTCCCTCACAGCGCGCGCGCGCACGCGCACACACACACACACACACACACACACACACACACACACACACACACACACACACACACACACACACACACATTCTCTCTCTCTCTCTCTCTCTCTCTCTCTCTCTCTCTCTCTCTTCTCTTTTCTTTTCTCTTCTCTTCTACACACTCTCTCTCTCTCTCTCTCTCTCTCTCTCTCTCTCTCTCTCTCTCTCTCTCTCTCTCTCTCTCTCTCTCTCTCTCTCTCTCTCTCTCTCTCTCTTCTCTTTTCTCTTCTACACACCCCCACCCTCCCTTTCCCCTCAGTCAACTAAATCTCCCACCCTTTTCCACGCACTTTGTCTCTACCTCTTCCTAGAAGCAGTGTGGATGTGGGTAGATAGATAAACTGAGTGATAGACTGGGTTTTAGGCTGAGTGCTAGATTAATTGATAGATTGAGTAATAAATAATGATTGATTAACAGTGATAAATTGAGCGATAGGTTGATAAATGGACAGTATGATAAACTAACACTTTTCTGTAAATTATTTTAATTATTTGTTGTTGTTGTTGTTATTATTATTATTATTATTATTATTATTATTATTATTATTATTATTTTACTACAGCTACCACTGCCACAACAACAACAAAAACTACTACTACTACTACTACTACTACTACTACTACTACTATACTACTACTACTACTACTACTACCACCGCTGACGATGCTTCTCAGGTACGGAAATTCTGATTATAATGGGGTTAAAATTAATCTCCATTAGAAAGTGTTCATTAATATCCTTCGTACCTGAACGTCTTTTACTTATTGTTAATGCTACTGCCAGACGATTTTACTCAGCGTAGGAGAGGCTTATGGTAGTGAAGTGGCTATTAAGTAAGCACAGATGCCCGTTTCCTAGACCTGGTAGCCCAACATTGCGTGAACAGATAGAGCTACACACCTACATATGTCACCACTTGCGCACCAACACCCACAGTCTATCCTGGGGCACACTAGGGAATAACACTCTTAAGGGGTGGCATGAGGGTCGTAGCAGTAGCCCTCCAACGCGCCAATAGAACCACACGCCTACACACGTCACCACTTTGGCACCAACACCCACAGTCTACACTAAACCATACTAGGGAACAGAGAAACATGCACATGCCAGCGCTTGCCACCACTTGAACCCCAACACCCACCGTATAGACTGTACGTTAGGTTACAGATGGAGCTACACCCACCCATGCATGTCACCCTTTCAACACCAAGACCCACCGTCCATACTGAGGATATGAAAAAGTGAGAGCTGATGTGGGGGAGGCTTTATGGCATGTGAGTGGGCGTTAAGGAGGGGAAGTGCACAAAGTTTTAACGAAATTCAGCTTCTCAGTCAATTCCCTGTGCCTTGAAGGATTTGAACCCCGGAGTTTATGATCCGTGGCTCACTCCAGAAAAGGAACTCAGAGTTAGTTGAGAGAGAGAGAGAGAGGATTGTATTTTTTGCGGTGGTAGTTTTGTTGTTAGAGAGAGAGAGAGAGAGAGAGAGAGAGAGAGAGAGAGTGAGTGAATTATAATAGCCATTTAAATAAAGAGATTTGTACATATAATTTCTAGGAGACGTAGATACATAGATTTATAGTGTGGATTTTACTAATATTCCACAGTTTCTACCAACACGTCATAAAAATATCCCCACTGTTACCACTACACCAGTCCCAAACCTCCCTAGCATACGCCCAATATGGACTGTGAGTATTAATGCCGAAATGGTGACATGTGATGGTTTGTGGCGCGTAGGAGGACTGCAAGGACTCGGGGAAGAGGTTGCTGACTCTGCCCAGCGTGGGATATTTTGTCAGCTCATAGTTATAGAATTTTTTAGATGAAACTATATAAATGAGGCGTACAGTACACACACACACACACACTCTCTCTCTCTCTCTCTCTCTCTCTCTCTCTCTCTCTCTCTCTCTCTCTCTCTCTCTCCAAAAACAGACAGTCCCAAAGAGTAAACATATAAATTATAGAGTTTATTCCTAGTGTTCCATTCTGAGTGATGTATTTTGGAACAGATTGGTTTGACATAGAGGAGGTCGTAACATTGTGGAAAACATTTTTTTTTTGTGTGTATACTTTTTATTATTCATCGTCGCTCGTCCTGGTCATCATCGTCAATATTACCATCGTCATCAGTCAACACCACCACCACCACTACTGCGGTCATCATCATCATCACAGTTACAACCCCAACCACCCTCATCAACACCACCATCACCACCACCGCCACCACCACTACTACTGTCATCATCACATCATCCTCATCACTACTACTACTACTACAACTACTTTATCATCATCATTATCATCATCATCATCATCATCATCATCATCATCATCATCACATACATCACCATCACTATCACTACTGTTGTGATCATTTTCATATAATATTTTATTCACAGATTTAGAAGATAAAGATTTCAGGTCAGATCGGCCTGAAAAAGAAAAAAAAAAAAAGTGCCTATTTTCTTTAAGGGTAGACAGCAATATTTTTAGCGCTACTCCCTTAGGCGAGTTGACGTGAACGAGATAACCCAGTCTACCCTACGCTGACCACCTCATCTCCGGTGGTTGAGAGATAGAGAGAGAGAGAGAGAGAGAGAATTCGAATCTATGCATAGATATTCGAACCTGTGCAAGGATATTGGAACCTGTGCGCAGATGTTCGAACCAGTTAGCGGATATTCAGATTTATGCACGGACGTTCAAACCAGTGTGCGGATATTCGAATTTATGTACGGATATTAAAACCTATGTGCGGATATTCGAACCTGTGTACGGATATTTGAACCTATGTGCGGATATTCGAACCTGTGTGCGGATATTCAAATATGCGCACAGATATTCAAACCTCTGTGCGGATATTCGAACCTATGTGCGGATATTAGAATCTATTTGCGGATATTTGAACCAGTGTGTGGATATTCGAACCTATTTGCCGATATTCGAACCTATCATGGATATTCAAACCTGTACCTGAATATTCAAACTTTTTCGTGCAAGGTATATGACTTTCCCTTCAAGTGGTTCCTTTATGCACGAGACCACTAGGAGTCTAAATCAGTTGAAAAGAAAAAAAAAAAAAAAGGAAAAGACGAAAGGAAATGAGAAAACTAGAAAATAAACTTATAAGAAAAAAGAGAGAAAGGTGTTGAAGGAAAGATGAATATAGGAAGTGAGGGAGAGTTGAAAAACACAGAGAGAGAGAGAGAGAGAGAGAGAGAGAGACTGACGAAGACGGGAAAGGAAAAAGGAAAAAAACAAAGCAAATAGAAAATGAGCATAACACGAGAACAGGGAGTGAGGGAGACCATTTAATTTTTCTTCCCCTTGTTGTGGATGTGTTTAAGGAGATAGAGAAAAGATGAAGATATGTAGGAGATAGAGAAACGATGAAGATATGTAGGAGATAGAGAAAAGATGAAGATATGAAGTGAGGAAAAAAAACGAAAACGAAAGACGAAGGCATGAAAAGAGACAGGAAAAAACGAGACAAACAGAAAATGCGGGAAAAACGAGACAAACAGAAAATGAGAACAAAACGAGAAGAGAGAGTGAGGGAGACCATTATAAATTCAGCTCTTTCTCTTCGTAGCCACTTCACCTACTCCACACCGGCCTTCCTAATTAACTTGCTCTCACCTGGCCTTAGCGAGTAGGCAGGCAGGTAGGTAGGTAGGTAGGTGGGTAGGTAGGGGGAGAGAAAGACACGAAAGAGACAAGAAGGGACGAACACATTGCCTAACCTCCATCTAACTTTTGGTGGTGGATATAATACGGCATCACATCACAAAAGTTATATGAGAAGTTATCTAAGTTTCCTACATGTTTTATATATAGCAATGTACCATCCAGGAATAATGTTGTTGCTGTTGTTGTTTGTTGTTACTTATTTCTATTTTATTTAGATGTAGATTATTACAACACTCCTAGTATTCTTTTGGGAACATTATTTTAGTACTATACTCATTTTAATCTAACTTGGCCTAAAATTGTCATCTTTCCACCTTGAATGCTGAGCTGTAACAAGAGTTTGACACTAGAATATGGTGCTAGTCAGGAAGAAGTGCTATGGAAAGGGTGTAGAGCCATAATGTTTTTCTGCCACTGAGTTACATGAAAAACGAGCAAAAAAAAAGTAAATCTGTGCCAGGTTGGCGTAAAAGACATACAACACCATTTTTAGACGACGAATGTTTTACTAAAGGTACAGGCGCAGACACACGTATCTTCCCAAAGTTTGACGAATACATAGCGGAAAAATCGAAGCATCTGAAACACGCACTGGTAGAGATAGGATTTTCACTGTATATCGCCAGTTGTATATTTTCTTCAGATAGAGCTTGGGAGATAATTGTTTCTGTGACTATCATTCTTTTAGGCACAGAGTAGTTCGTTGTTGCCATTACGTGTAGACTGTTTCAGTATTTCTCACCTATTTTTTTACGTTTTACAGGTAAGTGTTGATAAAGAAGGAACTACGGACAGGTGTGAGGGAATCCAGGTATGTTTAAGTATTTAGTAAAGTATCCGAAGCTTAACCCTTTCGCCGCCAGGATATACACTTTTCATTCATGCTAATTCCAGGCCATTTAACTTACCTGAGAGAAATCCTGGCATTCAGCGGGTTAACTAACAATTATTAAGTGTAAATGTTCTTAAGTATTTTATTCTAGTTAACACCAGGCACTTTTGTTTAGCCTAGACAAATACCAGCAGAAAGAGGGTTAAGTACTTGTATTGAGGAATTTATGTTGAACAGAAAGTCTTTTTTTCAGTGTCGTCTTTAATACTGATTACGTGTGTGTGTGTGTAAGACAGGTATTTTAGAATTTTGTTTGTCGCTTTGTGATAGGTCACTGATAACTTGAAAAAAAGAAAAGAAAAATGAATATATGTTTTGTGATCCTAGCTAGGCATAGACAAAATCCCTGAGGCCCACCTGTAGATAGTGACACACGCCAACACACGTCACTACTTTGGGACTAATTTTCCAGCCTTCCTCCTGCTCTCATCTTCTGTCACATTATTACGCCTCCCACTTCCTGTTTTATGCCTCTTCCTTTCTTGCTGCTTCTCTTTTTCTACCTCTCCTTTTCCTTTTATATCTGTTCTTTTCTTCACTCTACCTTCCTCTTCTTCCTTCTTTTCTGGATCTTTCGGCTCATCATCCTCCTCCTTTCCATCTCAGTTTTTGTTTCCTCTTCTTCCCTCTCCTTTCCCATCATTTCTCATTCCTATTCTCTTTATACTTTCTCCCACCTTTTCCTTTTTCCTCCTCCTCCTTCCCCTCCTTTTCCTTTTTCCTCCTCCTCCTTCCCCTCCTTTTCCTTTTTCCTCCTCCTCCTTCCCCTCCTTTTCCTCCTCCTCCTTCCCCTCCTTTTCCTCCTCCTCCTCCTCCTCCTTCCCCTCCTTTTCCTCCTCCTCCTCCTCCTCCTCCTCCTTCCCCTCCTTTTCCTCCTCCTCCTCCTCCTCCTCCTCCTCCTCCTCGCCCTTTCCGCCTGATAATCCGCAAGGGCTTCTAATCTCCCTTAAGGGGGAGCGGGAAGAGGGAGGAGGTGAATAATTGATAGAGAGAGAGAAAGAGAGAGAGAGAGAGATGAATGCCAGCTGTAATCTTGAGTTTGCATACATTTTTCATGCAACCAATGTCATTTCTCTTTGCACAATATGAGAGAGAGAGAGAGAGAGAATGAGGGGGGAAGGACACAGACAGAGGGAGAGGGAGAGGGAGAAAGAGTTTTAAGATTAAAGTTAGTTGTAATCTTAAGTCTGCAGTTATATTTCATGCAAGCAGTGTAATTTTGTACATGAGAGAGAGAGAGAGAGAGACTAGATACCGGTACGTTTCAGAATACCACGTGTCCTTTCAATCGCTTACTTGAATGTCACAGAATATATTATTTACGTGACGAGATGAATTTCTTTTAGTATTCCCTTTCATCTTTAGCAGTTCTCTCAGTAGCCAATTTCTTCAGTACTCATTTTTTTTTTTTCCATTAAACTCTGAGATGATTGTGAAGAATTTTATTGACCACTTATTTCCATAATTAATTTCTTGATTAGATTTTTTAATGACCTTATGGTTTTATTACTCTCATACTTTAATTTTTGCTGTTTCGTGAAGGGAGTATAAGTTTCTCTCTCTCTCTCTCTCTCTCTCTCTCGCTCGCTCGCTCGCTCGCTCATCGTCACAGCTCCATGCATTGATCTCCATACACATAACTAGGCCTGGCATCTCAAGAGAGAGTTATCATTTTTTCGCCCTTTAAAATTACTTAATACCCTCCAAAGTAAGTAAAGATGGGCGTTAACACCAAAAATGTCAGCATTTAAATTATATAAGTAACATAAATAAGTGTAGAGGCAAAGTGCAAATAGATAAAGAGATAGATAAACAACGAAGCGTCCAGTGGCACTTAATATTCGGGTTTTGTCCCTCATTGACCCTTTCATTGTGAGGTGTACTCTTGCGGACTCTAAAAATCGACCCTCCTTTACGATAAATAGCAAGACGGTGAACAATGACTTTTGAAACTTAGTGGTGTTATCTTCGAGGCCTAACATACATTTCAGAGTATTGTGTAAGTTTCGTAGTTCTTCTACCTGAGTGTGGAGTGATATTCCTGGCCGTAACTGCACATGAAGCGTAGTAAAATCATTGGACGGTAGCAAGAGAGAGAGAGAGAGAGAGAGAGAGAGAGAAGGAAAGGGGAAAGAAAGGACTGGAAAGGAAGTCTGGGAAACAGAGATGATGAGGAGACCTAAATCGGTAAAGAGGTGGCCTGCAGTCCTAATGGACCAAGGTTCGGATCATGGAGGTAAGATTACCTCCATGGTTCGGATCCCCGCTGGGGCAGGGAACAGTTGAAAGATCTGAATTTCTTATAGCAGACTTTACTGATCTACCAGAAGACCCGCCGACATATGGGAAACTACCCCCGCTAATACGAATACACCAGTCCTATATGAGACAGCCCTATAGTAGCCGCAGCGAGAAATGAACGCTGTGGTGGGGCAGCCGGGACGACCTGGGATTCCCCCACTGTAGCCATATTTACATGTCACCGACCATCGGCCACCGCTGCAGCCCCGCTCCATGATCCTTACCCTGTGTCTCTGGCCTTCTCTTTCTCTCTCGGTTTCTATATAAACTGCTGTATTTCCGAAACTAATTATGAAATTATTATGACTTTTGTTCCACACCACCTTTGAGGTAAAAATCAAGGAGAGTTTTCTGTATAAAGGTTTCCCCCCCCTCCTAAATGTGGCATATGAGCGGGGGAGTGCGGCCTTGCCGATACCTCCGCCTGACCTATAATTATACACTCGCCAGAACTGACCTGCCCTCAGACAAGGGGGGGGAAACCTTTATACAGAAAACTCTCCTTGATTTTTACCTCAGTGGTGGTGTGGAACAAAAGTCATAATAATTTCATAATTAGTTTCGGAAATACAGCAGTTTATATAGAAACCGAGAGAGAAAGAGAAAGCCAGAGACACAGGGTAAGGATCATGGAGCGGGGCTGCAGCGGTGGCCGATGGTCGGTGACATCCTACCTCTATGGTCAGTGACATGAGGATATGGCTACAGTGGGGGAATCCCCGGATGACCGGCTGCCCCACCACAGCGTTCATTTCTCGCTGCGGCTACTATAGCGCAGAAATGGTGACATGGAGGTGTATGGTATGAAGGAGGACTACTTGGCCTTGGCAGCAGACTGTGAAGCCTATGCCCTGCCCAGAGTCGGACCAAAAAAACACTGTGAAAGTTAAGAAAATCGTCTGGCGAAAGCAAATGAAATGGGAAATACGTCATCGTGCTAGAGGGGTTAATTTTTTTTCATACATTTTTCTTTTTCTGTAATTTTTGCTATACAGTATATTTCGTTTTCCCAGTATTTGAACATTCATTTCATAGTTTTTCGTCCTAGCTAATTTTCCTCTACATATTTTCTTGAGTTTTTTCCATAAAGAAAAATAAGTAAAAATCTTTTTATTCAGGTTTTCATTTTTTTTTTTTTTTTTAATCACACTTTGTCCATTCAAGGTAATTGCATTTTCCTTTCATCCCTACTCATTTTTTTTTTTACAAAGGAGGGAAATATTTAGGTTTTAGCCTTTTTTTTTTTTTTAACCACACTTTGTCCATTCAGGCAAGTTGCATTTTTTCCTTAATTTTCTACTTAGTTTTCTCACAAAGGAGGGAAATACATGCAATAGGTTTTGAGGTTAGAGTGGATGGAAAAATGGTTGGGTTAGAGGCGTCAACGTATTCCAGAGCAATGAAGATGCAAATATGGCCACACAGCACATGTCCCCAGCAAATGAAATGCTCTACCCACCATGCCATCCCATCAACCATCCACCTTCCCATCCTACCATCTATCCATCCAGCCTGCTGTCCTACCCCACCTGCCTACCTACCAACCTAACTTCTGCTTACAATTGTGTTCTCTCCATCTACTGTTTGTTGTACCTGTCACTCATCCTACCCACTGTCTTTTCGTCCTACCTGCCTACGGGCCATCCTACTTACATGTTTTATACCTTCCATCCTACCGACCCACTTGGTGTTCATCATGCCCACCTGTCATTTATCATTACCCACCTAATTAAAATTGTATTCTGTCTACCTACCGTCAGTCCTTCCTAGCGTCCATCCTACCTACCGTCAGTCCAACCATCCATCCAGCCTACTGTTCATCCATCGTACATAGCTCTCTTCCTACCTTCCCTATGGCCATCCTTCCGTCCTGCCATCCTACATGCCATCCATCCTCTTCCTACCTTCCCTATGGCCATCCTTCCGTCCTGCCATCCTACATGCCATCCATCCACGTTATAATTTCCTGCTATCCTCCATTCTGCTTACCTGCCTGCCTTCCCACCTACCTACCTACCTACCTACTGTACTTACCTGTCCTCTCAGCTAGCGTACCTACCTACCTAACGTCCATTCCTCCCACACAGCTACCACAACCACCACCATCCTCCTACCACATCTACCACCATCCATCCTACCACAACTACCAACATCCATCCTACCACAACTACCATCATCCATCCTACCACAACTACAACCATCCATCCTACCACAACTACCACCATCGCTTGTGGTAGTTTTAGGGGACTGTACCGGGAGAGAGACGGGATGTTAATAGTTTAATTTGCTTGCACGGGCGCCAAATGTCCTGTCTCTATCTGGGGAATTGTGGTAGTGGTGGTAGCTGGTTGATGGGTTGGAAGTGAATGGTGGTAGAGGGTGATTCGATTGGTGTGGTAGTTGTGGTGATGGTTGTAGTTATGGCTAGGTTAATGGTTTTATGAGTAGTTATGGTATTAGTTGTAGTAGTGATGATAGTTGTATTAGCAAAACTTGAGATCGATAGTAGTAGTAACGGTAACGATGGTGGTAGTCTTGGTTGTACTGGTTGTTGTGGTAGCGATGGTGGTAACAACGAAAATATAACAGTAACGAGTGTTGAAATGTTTGTGATGTTGGTAGTCGCCGTAATGGTGGTAGCAGCCGGGATGTAAGTGTCGGGATGGTGGTAGTAATGTTGGTAGTTGTGGTTGCTGGTGTAGGAGTAATAACAGTAACAGTAATTTTGGTAGTTAATGGGTTGATGGAGAGAATGTTTATAGCTCTCTCTCTCTCTCTCTCTCTCTCTCTCTCTCTCTGATTTGTTTATGCATTCGTCCTTTTTTTAATCCTTTCCTCCCTGCCCTTTTATTCATTTTCTCTTACCTCTCTTTACAGTCTCTCTTCCACCCTCCCTCTCCCCTCTCCCTTCCACTCCCCTCTCCCCTCTCCCTTCCACTCCCCTCTTCCTCTTTAGCTCTCCCCCTTTACCTTTTTCTCTTCTCCACCATCCTCCTCCTCATATTTCATCCTCTTCACTTCAGTCCTCATCCTCTTCCTTCTTTTGTAGTCTTTTCCTTTTCCTTGCCTTCTCATTTTCCTATTCACTCTCTTCTCCCCCCATCTCTCTTTCATTTGCTCTCCATTCTCTTCCCATCTCTGTCTCTTGCTCTCTCCCCTCCTTCTCCTCCCTTTTCCTTCTCCCTACCCTCTTTTCTGTCGTTGTTAAACACTGCCACCCCATAGGCTCTCCCTGTCCAACCCTCACTCTCCCTTCCTACCTCCCCCCCCATCTCTGCATAATCTCCCCTCTCCTCCCTTCTTCCCCCATTCCACTCCCTCCTTTATCAGTTTCTCCTTCTCTGTGCAGTTATTCCCTTCCTCTGTTCATCTCCATTTCCATCCTTACTCTGCTGATCTCCATTTCCATCCTTACTCTGCTCATTCTTTCGCTCTCCTCTTTTAAGTTCATTTCCCTTTCCCCTTTTCCTCCTTTTACATCTTACCCTATTGGTCCTTCCCTTCCTCATTCCTTTTATCTTTCCCTCTGTCGCTGTATTCTCTTCTCCGTTTCTGTCCCATCCTCCCCTTCCCCTCCATTCTCGCCTTTTTTCCCTCCTTGTTCATTTTCAGTCTCTCCAATCCTTCCCAATTGTCTTCCTTATTCTCTCCTCCGCCTCTTCCTCCCCTTCATCCTTTTCTTTCCATCCTGTCTCTCTCATTTCCTTCTGTCTTCCTTCCTCCTTCCCTTCACTTTCTCCCTTAATCCATTTTCTCCAATAATTTGTTCTTAATCAGTCTCTCCTCCCCCCCCCATGCATTTCTTCGTCCTTCTTTCTCTTCCTCCTCTATTCCGTACTTCTCTTTTCTCTGTAATTTCTCCCCCGTCTCTCTTCCCTTCCTTCCATAGTCCCTTTTCTCCTCATTCGTTCGTTATTA
>NC_137020.1:25891462-25903962 GCF_032717465.1 Coenobita brevimanus
TCAGGATTTTCTTTTTATTATTTAGGCTGATATTCCTCCACTGTTTTTTTTTTTGACCGGATATTCCCCCTTGTATATTATAATTCTTCCGTCTGTTCTCCTTCATGGGTATTTATTCTTTATATTTTATTTACTCTCAAACCCCTCGAGATTTGTCTATTTTGAAGGGTAATATTTGAGCAGAATATTCCCTCCGGTAGAGAATATCGGTACCAGATATTTCACTCCCTTATTTTTGTGCCTAATATTTCACTTTCTTCAGCGTATTAATTTGAACTGAATATTCCTCTCTTACCTGCCGATATTCCCCATCTTGGCAGATAATTTGAGGTGCCTATTCCCTCTCAGTTAATATTTGTACTTAATATTCACTCCTGGATATTTATTTTTTTGATGATTCACGTCTTGCAGGTTAATATTATACCTGAATATTCTTCCACTGCCTTAGTAATATTCAACCGAGTATTTCCCCCTATGTGCTTTGTATTCATTCCCTTTTGGATATTTTTTGTGTCTTCCTTGTTGTAGGTATATATTTGAACTTAATATTCCTCCATTTTGTCAGGTTTAATATCAGACCGAGTATTTGAAGCGGCTATTCCTCATTTCTACCGGATAATATTTGTCTTACCTCGATATTTATTAAGATTTTACAATTTTTTATATATAATTTTTAGGGTCCTTGTTTTGATTGTCCAAATATTATAGTTGGTTAAATATTCTCCCCGCGGAATATTACTCTAGGATATTAAAACCTTAGTGAATATGTTTCGGTTGTAATATTCTCATACCTCAATATATACCACTCAGCCTCTTCACCACGAGTACGTCAAGGGCATTATAGTCTACCTCTTACTATACTCCTTTCAGATCAATTTGGCCTAAATTTGCCGTCTATATCTGTCTGTCTGTTTATATAATTTATCAATTTTTTTGTCTGCATCTGTAGTTACTTCCTTATTGTATGGAGCGTGACAACATATTCAGTGGAGTATGCGATATGTCTACCTGCCCTTATCTACCTATATATTTATCAGTCTATCCATATGTCTGTCTTAATCTATCTACCTGTCATCTGTCTATCTATCTATCTATCAGTGTATCAGTTTCTTCTCTCGGCTTTAATAACTTACCGAAGTCTTCTCTAACCAACCGGAACTTAATATTATAGAATATTTTATTAAATATTCGGTCGAGATTGCAACCGTTTCATTAATGTTGGAAATTATCTTTTAATTGAATATTCCTCCGTCGAAAAACTGGTGCCAGAGAGAGAGAGAGAGAGAGAGAGAGAGAGAGAGAGAGAGAGAGAGAGAGACCGACCGACCCAATAAAACCGAGGTATTTTTCTTCCCAAGCCATTTGTAAGTACACGCAAAAATCCCATTGTTTTTAATATACCTCACATTAGTGGGATTTATGGGAATTGGAACTAAATGTGTCGGAATTATTCGTTCAGTCTTATGGCTTTGGGTTTTAGCAGTTTATGAGTATACGAAGAAATGTGGAGAATTGTTCAGTGTGGTGGTATTATTATTTTCATTATTATTATGTTTATTGTTATTGTTGTTGTTTTTATTATTATTATTATTATTATTTTTACCGGAATTATTATTATTATTATTATTATTATTATTATTATTATTATTTCCCCAACGCTAATATCCCTACCAGTAATCTCCCACCACTATCCCCCACCAATATTCTCCCACCACTAATATTCCCCACCAATATTCCCCCACCACTAATACCCTCCACCAATATTCTCCCACCACCAATATTCCCCACCAGTATTCTCCCACTACTAATATTCCGCACCAGTATTCTCCCACCACTAATATTCCCCACCATTATTCTCCCACCACTAATATCTCCACAAATATTCCCCCACCACTAATATTCCCCACCAGTATTCTCCCACCACTAACCCCCACCAGTATTCTCCCACCACTAATATCCCACCAATATCCTCCCACCACCAATATTCCCCAACAGTATTCCCCCATCCTGAAGTTTTCCCCCCACCATCACATATTCCTTCACTCCAGTTTTAATATTTCTCATTTACACCCCCACTACCAATATTCCTCTACTAGTAATACACCTACCCCAGTGATATTACCAGCATCGATATTCCCTGAACGGCCCAGTGTGTATGCTTGTATGAAAGTATTATTTTATAGATATCTTTTAGCATCACATAGTCATACACACCACTAATGATACTACCGGATATTACTAGGTTAATATTCACCACTGCCACCGATATTCACCGTAGCGTCAGTATTCCCTGGTGTGGAATATTGTGTATACCTTCATATAAGTATAGTGTATGATAGTATATCCTGCAGACATTGACATATACCCACCACTACCGATATTACTCGTTTAATACTCAATCCCACCATTCTAATAGTCCCATGTATTTCCCTACACTATCATCCACGAGTATTCTCCACCTACAGTATAATATTACCAAGCTGTCACCATTATTTCCCCATGTTGTCTAGTATTCCTTAAATATTTACCGACATTATCCTTTTCACCAACTCCAATATTACTCCCACGCCAAAACAGTATTATCCATCACATTAATATTTCATCCACCAATACTATTTTCCTGTTACTAGTTATCCCCTGTTACCAATATTCCCACCACAAATGTCCCCGTAATATTTTCCTGGATATTCCCCCACCAGCAATATATCCCCACAAGCAATATTCCCACCACCATCAGTATTCCCCACCACTGACTTGATCCACCTTTCCACCAAGAATATTCTCCATTTGCTCTCGCACACCAATATTCCCATGTGATATTCTCCCGGCAGCAGTATTCCCCACAACAAATATTCTCCCAGCCATTATGCTCCGTCACTATTCCCCCACCACCAGTATTGCCCCAATAATACTCCCCACCATCAGTATTCCCAGTAATATTCATAACCACTAGTATTCCCCTAGTAATATCCCCAGCTACCAGCATTCCCCACCACCATTATTCCCCGCCAAAAATATTCCCCACAACCAGTATTTTTCCTCCAATATTCCTTACCACAATATTCCTCCCAGTAATATTAACCCACCAGCAATATTCCCCCCCCGTACTCCCCCCACATGTATTCCCCCGCCACAAATATTCCCCCCACCACAAATATTTCCCCCGCCACAAATATTCCCCCGCTACAAATATTCCCCCACCATATTCCCCCCACCACAAATTTTCCCCCTACCACAAATATTCCCCCGAGTAATATTCCCCCAGCAGCGATATTCCCCCGTATCGTACAATCAGTAGGCATGGAAGGAAGTCTAATATATGTATAGATATCCTGCAGGCATCATGTATTGTTGAAACTCTTAGTGCTGCTCTCTCTCTCTCTCTCTCTCTCTCTCTCTCTCTCTCTCTCTCTCTCTCTCTCTCTCTCTCTCTCTCTCTCTCTCTCTCTCTCTCGCTGTCAATTTCTTCCTTTTATCTCCTCCTTCTCCCTGTCTTTACACCAACTCTCTTCCTACTTGCTTCCTTTCTTCTCTCATCCTTCCATCGCTTCATTTTTCTTTGCCTTTCTCTTCCTTTCCTCCGTCCTTTTCTCTTTCATTGGCCTTTCTTCCTCCTTTCTCTCACTGTGTTTTCCTTCCATTCTCTCTTTTTCACCTCCCCTCTTTCAGTCTCCCTCTTTAACCTCTCGCCTTTTCTTCTCTTCTCCTTTTCTCCCGTGACCTTCATTCCCCCATCTTTTCTTTCTCTCCCCCCTCTCCCTCTTCAGTTTCCCCTTCTTCTCCACTCCTTCCTCCCCATTTCTCCTTCCCATCTTTCCATTTCCTCCCCTCCCCGTTACCTGCTCTCCCCACTCCCACTTCATTCTCCCCTCCTCTTTCCCTTCTCCTTGTCTTTTCCCCCCTTTCCCTTTGCACTTCCCCCTCCCCTCTTCTACCTCATCTCCCTTCTCCTCTTACCCCTTATTTCCCCCCTCGCAGTTCCTTTCTCTTTCACAGTTTCCTTTCTTCCCTCCCCCCATCCCTCCACCCCTGTCCCCACACACATGATCATTATAATAAACCCTTTTAGGCACAAAAAAAAAAAAAAAAAACGCAAATTCGATGAAGAGAAAAGAAAAAATGAAAAAATAAAAACTAGTCTGTACCATTGAGATAACCTTTTTCTCAATATAGGAAGGCGGACCAGGAAAGAGAGCTGGCTGGGTATGTATGTAAATGCATGTATGTTCTTTATACTGGTGTTGTGTGTGGGAGAGAGAGAGAGAGAGAGAGAGAGAGAGAGAGAGAGAGAGAGGGATGGGTGGGAGGGTAGGAATTTTGGATGGAGAGAGAGAGAGAGAGAGAGAGAGAGAGAGAGAGAGAGAGGGATGGGTGGGAGGGTAGGAATTTTGGATGGAGAGAGAGAGAGAGAGAGAGAGAGAGAGGGATGGGTGGGAGGGTAGGAATTTTGGATGGAGAGAGAGAGAGAGAGAGAGAGAGAGAGAGAGGATCTTTATGCATTAGACCGATATTGATGTACTCTTATTACGGGAGTTTAAGAAAGGGTTGTAAAGCAGATAGATAGATAGATAGACAGGTGGATAGATAGATAGAGAGGAGGGATCTGTATGCATGAGACCGATATTGATAGACTTGCGGTACTCTTATTACGGAAGTTTAAGAAAAGGGTTGGAAAGCTGAGAGAGAGAGAGAGAGAGAGAGAGAGAGAGAGAGAGAGAGAGAGAAAGGGGAGAAGTTTTTGGTTGCGTGTATATCTGTGTTTCTTTGTGTGTGTGTGTGTGTGTGTGTGTGTGTGTGTGTGTGTGTGTGTCAGTTGGGAAAGAAGGGAGGGAGCAAGTGTGTGTGTGTGTAAGGCAAATGCACATCTCTTCTAGTTTACTTATACACCTGTACATAAAGGAACAGGTGAGCCAAATTTCCTTCTTTTTTTTTTCTTTTTTGGTCCAGCATCCACAGAATATACAAATCCCGCTTGCTATTGCCCTTGGTGCCATCAGAAATGTGTGTTTTTGCGGCGGGATGATTGTGTATGTGGGTGTGTGTGTGGGTGAGTATGTGGGTGTGAGTGAGAGTATGGGTGTGGGTGTGTGCATATTGGTGGGTGTGAGTGTGAGTGGGAGAACTGGTGTGGGTGGGGTGAGAGTATGGTTGTAGATGTGGTTAAAAGAGCGAGTGGTGGGTGTGGGTGAGTGTTTTTATGGGTGTTGGTGTGTGTGAGTGAGTATGTGGATGTGGGTGAGTTATGTGTGGGTGTAGGTGTGTTTGAGTATGAGTGAGTGTGTGGATGTGGGTGAGTTATGTGTGGGTGTAAGTGAGTGTGTGTGTTTGTGTAGGCGAGTGTATGTGTTTGTGTAGGTGTGTTTGTGTGGGTAAGAGTGTATGGGTGTAGATTAAAATGGGAAGACGAGCAACAGTGTATGTGTTGGTGTGGGACGTGGTTGAAAAGGTTAAATGTGAGCGGGTGAGGCATGGAGGGTATCTGAGTGGGTTAGGTCAGAACACAAATCAATGAAACGAAGTGTTCTTTATGCAGTTTTTGTCATGGCAAACAGAATAGGACAGTCTGCACGAGAAAAAGTAGATTTGAGCGTCATTATGAATGCGTCAGTGTGGATAGTGGCTGGGGAGTGAACTGAGGATTTTCTGTTTGCATGACTGAATGTTGTACAGTATTATTAGATGTAACCTCATTTCATAAGATCCAGTGTCATCAGAATGTCCCCTCCGATTTTAAAGCATCGATTCGTGTGGAGTTAATCCTAATATTCCGGTATTTGGTTGTCGGCGGTGGTTGTTAGCTATTGAACTTTGTGAACAGGATTCCTTGCCTGTGTATAGAGTTTGGGGCATGAAAAGGATTATGTTCTTGGTTATGTTGGTCTGATTCTATCCCAGGGGAGAATGTACATTGAATATAACCTCGCTTACTCCCTGCGTGTCGATAAAAGCGACGGAAATTATAACGGGTGCTGGAGTTCCCTTCTTCTTGTTGCATTTGTGTACAGTAGGGATTTGTTGACTGCATCGTTCAGCTTTCGTGTTACAAGTAGCTGCTTTGGGGTTTACATTCTCGTTTGATTTGCGTCCCCAGTACAATCCATGAACCATATTCTGGATCTCCCCTTTGTGTATGAACTTAGGAAATTAAGTTGGGATGATAATGACTTCTTCAGGCTGCACAGAGTTAAGTTAGTAGTGTGTCCTGGGGTGGAGGGAGTTGCGGTAGGTTAGAGTACATTTGGTTCAAGTAGTGTGAGTTAGGTGAGGCTGGAGTACATTAGAGCTGTAGGTTAACTTGAATCAGATTACCTTGGATTGGACTATTGAATTTAAAGGCTCTCTAAATATTGAGAACTTTTAAACCACGATGAAGGTAAGGTTGGGTTTAGATACGATAAATTCTCCTCTCTCCCCCGTACTTCCCACTCACATTCCATTCCACTCCCAGTACCGTACTTTTCATTCCTTCTTCCCCTCATCATCATCCTTCCTCCTCCACATTTCAGTGCCCTTCCTTTCCCACCTTTCCCCTCCACACCTTTCGTTACCCCTCTTCTTCATTCCTTTTTCTTCTCTTCCCTCCCTTCCCCTCATTCCTCTCACATCCCCTCCCCTCATTCCTCCGCCATTCCTCCCTCATCCTCTCCACATCTTCGGTCCTACCCATTCTATATCCCCATCCTCTTTTTTCCTTTTCCCTTCCCTGTCCCCCATTGTTCTCTCTCCATCAGCCCCTTTTCTATCCTTTCGTGCTCCCTGCTCTCCCAACTTCCCTTACCCCTGCCTTTTTCCTCATTTTCTTCCCACTCCCTCTCTCCCCCCCCCCATTCTTCTGATCCCTCTTCCTATCCCTCTCCCTCCTCTCCCCACTCCACCTTTCTCCCCCTTCCTGTTCTCCAGATCCTTCATCTTCCCCCTCTCTCTCCTTCTACACTCCCCTCCCTCTCCCCTCCATTCCTCTCATCCCTCTTCATCTCCATCTCCCGTCTCTCATCCCCACTCCCCCCCACTCTCTCTCTTCCCCCCACTCTCTTTCTCCCCCCTGACACGCCAAGTTTGAGTCAGACTTCATAAGCAGCTTAGCGGGAGCCGGGCCTTAGCTGATGTTTGGAAGGCCAGGGCAGGATAATAGACTGTAAGGCTGATAGATAATGAGAGAGAGAGAGAGAGAGAGAGAGAGAGAGAAATAGCGGGATAAAAGGAGACCTGGAGATAGTGAATTAAGAGATTTTGTGATAGAGAGAAAGATAGTGATGATAACGATAGGAGAGGAGACTTTAGCTGATGTTTAGAAGGCTAGGGACAGAGATTGCAGATAAAAGGACACATATGATAGATAAAAGGACATAGATATAATAGATGAAAAGATAGATTGAAGTGGCAGATAAAAAGACTGACAGAAGTGGTAGATTAAAACTGATAGACGTGGTAGATAAATGGACTGAGAAGTGGTAGATAAATGGACTGATAGAAGTGGTAGATAAAAGGACAGATAGAATAAACGTTTCTCCATCTCCCACCTTTAAATGAACGTTTTTCCAACTCGCACCTTTAAATAAACGTTTCTCCATCTCGCATCTGTAAATAAACGTTTCTCCATCTCGCACCTTTAAACGTTTCTCCATCTCGCATCTTTAAACGTTTCTCCATCTCGCATCTTTAAACGTTTCTCCATCTCGCACCTTTAAATAAACGTTTCTCCATCCCGCACCTTTAAACGTTTCTCCATCTCGCACCTTTAAATAAACGTTTCTCCATCCCGCACCGTTAAACGTTTCTCCATCCCGCATCCTTAAACGTTTCTCCATCTCGCACATTTAAAAGAACGTTTCTCCATCTCGCATTTTTGAATGAACGTTTCTCCATCTAGCACCTTTAAATAAACGTTTCTCCATCTCGCAAAAAGTTTCTCCATCTCTCACCTTTGAACGTTTCTCCATCTCATACCTTTAAATAAACGTTTCTCCATCTCGCACCTTTAAATAAACGTTTCTCCATCTCGCATCTTTAAACGTTTCTCCATCTCGCATCTTTAAACGTTTCTCCATCTCATACCTTTAAATAAACGTTTCTCCATCTCGCATCTTTAAACGTTTCTCAATCTCTCACCTTTGAACGTTTCTCCATCTCGCACCTTTAAATAAACGTTTCTCCATCTCGCACCTTTAAATAAACGTTTCTCCATCTCGCACCTTTAAATAAACGTTTCTCCATCTCGCACCTTCAATGCTCTTGTGGTCGGATCAACTCTTAGCGTTCTGTTGTTGACCCCAGACGATTTCCTTAAGCGAGTTATAGGATCCTGAGTGCTAATATTGTCACCATTAACCCTCCCTTAATCGTAGCTGTATTTATTCCAGGTAAAGCCAGACGATTTTATTCACCCGAGGGTAAGCGCAGGAGCCTGAGAATGATAATACTCCCCAAATTAACCCTCTCATTGGCGGAACGACTCTAGCATATCCCACTTAGCGTCGTACTGTTTATCTTAGGTAGGAGTGAGTCATAGAAACTTGGATATTTAATAAACGTTTCACATTACACTCTCTGGTTTTAATAAACGTTTCTTTTTACACAGTCTTTAATAAACGTTTCTTTTTAGACTTTTAGTTTTTAATAAACGTTTCTCTACCCTTTTAGCCTTCATTAAACGTTTCTGTTTACACTTTGTCTTTAATAAACGATTCTCTTTACTCTATTAGTCTTTAATAAACGTTTCTTATCACACTTTTAGTCATTAATAAACGTTTCTCTTTACTTTTAGCCCTTAATAAACGTTTCTCTACACTTTTAGCCTTTAATAAACGTTTCTCATTACAGTAGACTGTCTGTAATAAACGTTTCATCATCTCGTATCTTTAGCCTCTCTACTTGACTTTTTTTTTTTTTTTTCATTGTATTTGATTACTTCTAGGCGATTTTCTTTAACACCCATGTTCCTGTGAATCACTCCCAGCTGAATAAAATCGTATGGCTTCAGCTGGCATAGTTTAATAGATACTAGACATATCCTGAGTATTAATAAACGTGTCTGTACGAAAATGCATCCTTTATATACATTTCTGAGTAACTCGTGCCCTCAACAAACGTTCCTATGAAATTTGTCTTAATAAACGTTCTGTATAGCATATCTTTAATAAACGTTCTCTGTTGCTTCATACCTAAAAGAGGTTTGTTTATATGTCGCCATTTTAACGTTACAATTTATTCCAGATATTCCAACCCCAGAATGAAACGTTTTAGTGTAGCTCCCGTCTTTAATAAACGTTTTTGCGTGCATCTTTATGAATTGTGTTACAAATGTTTACTGCCTGGGTCGTGGCGGGTAGGCGGTATTTGTGTGTGTGTGTGTGTGTGTGTGTGTGTGTCCTTTTGTCTGTGTTTCTGTCTGTCTATCTGACTATCTACCGGTGTCTGTTTATGTGTTTTTGGTCAAGGTCAACAGTGAAAAGAAATTACACCATGCTGGCTTTTGTTCCCCGTCTCGCGTACATCCTTGTAGTAAATGTTCATATTCTTTATATAGATAGATAGGTAGATGGATGGATGGATAAGTAGGTGGATGAATGGACAGATGGCTGGACCAACAGTGAGAGAGGGAGAGAGGGGAGGAGGAGGAATGGATGGATAGGTACCGTAGATATAGATGCATTGATAGATTCACACACACGGCACGCTCATGTATTCACGTTTAAAACTTATCTTGAATCATATTTAATCTTTCGCTGGCCTTATCATTGTTAGACATTTTATTCAGTTTAATATCTAGATTTTTTTTTATTCTGGGGAAGTCTGTCAAAATGAAAGTGTTAATAAACGTTTCTGTGTAATTCGGGGATTGTAATAAACGTTTGTGTGCAGGTTTGGCCTTTGATAAACGTTTCTGTGTTACTGCTACCTGTAATAACCCTCTCGCCCACTTAATGTACTCTTTCCAAGCCCGCCCTGTGGTACCCTCCACCCCTGTTCATCTCCCCTCACCCCCACCCTCGCTGCTCTCTCCTCCCTTCCTGCTTCCCGTATTTACACCATCCCAACGCTTCCCTTCATCCCCTCCCCTCACCTCTTTCCCCTCTCGCCACCCTTGTACACCCTCATCTCTCCCACGCCCCCCTCTAACTCTATCCTCCCTTTCTGCCTCCTGAATTTCCATACAAACCTTTCCCCCATCCTCTAGTCTCCCCTCTTTGCTTCCCCTCTCACGTATACCCGTCATCTACATATTCCCTTTCCCCTCTTTCTCTCCCCTCCACCATTCTACCTCCATTCTCTCTACTATACCTTACCCTCCCCCATCTCTCCTCCCTTTCTGCTCCCTGTATTCCTCTCCCATACCCTCTACTCCCCCTCCACCCTTTTTCTCTAGCCTTTTACACACACACACACACACACACACACACACACACACACACACATACACACACGATTTCTTGTGTGTTGCGGAAAACGGCAGTCAGCGTTTGATCATTTCCCACTTAGACTCACACCGACGCCCACACCAGCAGATTGTGCCGTTCCCACAATGTATACCCCCAGGTGAGTTTCTGGTGTAGCGCTGTTTATGAATATAGCGAAGAAGGCGTTCACGGGGCTAATGTTTTCGACGTCTTCACGGCAGCAGACCCGGCCTTAAGCTTAATGAAAAAATGTTGGCAATATGAATGGGTAAAAAAAAAAAAAAAAAAAAAAAAAAAAAATAACGGTATGGTACGAGAGTTAGGCCACCTCTTTCAGTCCTCCATACACCCTTCCCTTTCCCTATCCCCCTCCTTCCCTTTCCCTATCCCCCTCCTTCCCCCTCCCTTTCCCCCCTCTCTTTCCCCCCTCCCTTTCCCCCCTCCGCCTTCCTCTCCAGCTCGCTCTCCCTCCCCCTTCCTTTCGCTCCCTATCCTCCCCGAACTTAATCATCCTTCACACTTTTTCATTCCCTCTTGTAAACCTGCCCTTTCATAGTCCCCCTACCTCTTCCCTCTCCCACATTTTCCTCCTCCTCTTCTTCCCAGTCCTCTTACCTCTTGACTCTCCCACTTCCAGTTCTCCTCTTCTCCCTTCCCCCTTTCTGTGTAGGCTGTAGGTAGAAGCAAGGTTAAATTTACCTGAGTGTATTTAAGTAAAGTCCTTTCCAATTCCCTTTTTCTCCCCCAACCTTCCCCTTCCTACTCCACCTCTCCCTCCTAGCCCCTTCTCACTCCCTGCCTCTTCTCACTCCCTCCCTACCTCTCCTCACTCTCCCCCTACCCCTCCTTCTCTCCTCGTTCCCACTTGCCTGTAGGTAGAAATAGGGTAATTCATCTGAGTGTATTTGAGAAAAATTGTGTAAAGAGGGAGAGGGGTTCAGGTGGAGGCCTTAGATTAACTAGGACTAGGTGAGTGTCAGGTGTACTCTCTCTCTCTCTCTCTCTCTCTCTCTCTCTCTCTCTCTCCCTCCCTCCCTCCCTCCCTCCTCCTCCTCCTCCTCCTCCTCCTCCTCCTCCTCCTCACCTACCTTAATAAGTAGTGAAGATAGCTGGCCCAGTGTTTCTCGCTTCCTTCCTCCTCTTTCTTCTTCCTCTTCTTCTTCCTCCCTCTACATCAGCAGCAGAGGCACCCATTATCATCCTCTCCTCCTCTCTTCTTCCCTTCTTCATCACTTTTTTCATTTCCCATCATTTAGTGCATTTATTTATTTTTTCACTCACTTTTTTATTCACTATGGCACATCACCAAAAAAAGCAGTGTAAGTTTTTCAGAGTTATTCACTTTTGATTTCTATACGCGTAGTTTTTTTTTTTTCTTTTTCTATCTTTCAGTTTAATTAGTGTCTTCGTTTCCGTGTCTTTTTGTATTTTTCACATTTTTTCTGAATATTTTTATGTAATTTTTCTTTTAGCGTACTTGGCCATTTCGTTTCTGCGTCTTTTTATTTATATATTTTTTTCACGTGGCCTCACTTTTTTGGTCTTGTTCTTCCACTTTTTTCAATGTTTTCTTTTTTTTAATCAGTTTTTTCTGTGCTTTTTCTCTGCCACTTTTCACTGTCTTTATTTTTTGTGTTATTTTCCTTATTTCCTTCCTAGTATATGTTGTTAAAATTGTCTTGTTTTTTTTTCTTGCTTTTCTTCGTTCACATCGTTAAATGAGTCTTTAATTTTAGCCTCTTGCGTTTAATAATTCCTTCATCTTCTGTCATCACTTATTCACGCTTTTCCTTTACCTGTCTCGTCTTTTTTCTTATTTTCTTCGTTTATTTGCTCATCTTTATATTATTTCACCAAGTTAGGTTCCTTCCCTCATGCTTCCACTCATTTTTAAATTTCCTTCTTTATTTAGTCTTTCTACAACCCTTTCTCTTCGATGTATTAAATTCTCGTGTACTTCTCCCCATTCATTTAGGCTGTTTACCCCCTTTGACCTTTCACTTATTCTTTTCTTTTTTCATACCTTTCTTGTCTAGTCTTTTTCCATCCTCCTGTTTTTACATTTTTCTTCATTCACTTATATTTCCTGCTTCTTTTTCTTCA
>NC_137020.1:25908962-25931462 GCF_032717465.1 Coenobita brevimanus
CTATCTATCAGCCTGTATAGATAGATAGATAGATAGATACATTCACTATACTCTTGATATTATCAATAAGACTACATGGGGGAGGATGCTTTGGACTGCCGGGAGGGAGTGGAGATGATTGGAGAAGTGCATTTTTTTTTCTTGTGGCCATCCGGGGTGAACTCTGGGATTAGGCGTCAGGAAGTAGATAGCTAGATCATGGATATATTTTGAAGACGCCTCGCAGTTTATATACCATTGATAGTATTCATTCGGTATATGAGTTATTATATGACGGTATTTATATATTTTTTGATTTCCTGATACAACTTCAGCTGTGATCATGACTGTCTAATAATGTCCAGTGATATAATCGATTTTTGCCACACCTACTTGGACGGCCAAATAGAATGTGTGTCCCTCACTGTGTAATTCACTCACTCACTCGTACCGTTTTGAAAGATGGAGATATTGAGGGATAGGACACACACACACACACACACACACACACACACACACACACACACACACACACACACACACACACACACACACACACACACACACACACACACACACACACACCTTTTATTTCAACATACCAAATCAACATCGGCTCATATACAGTGTGTGTGTAGTGGGTGGATTGTGGAGCGTTGTGAAATACGAATGAGGGGGAGCTGTCTCTTGATGCTGATAACACGAATGATTGGAAATGGGTGGGTGGAAATGGGTGAGTAGAAATGGGTAGATAGGAATGGATGGATGGAAATGGGTGGGCGGAAATGGGTAGGTGGAAATAGGTGGATGGAAATGGGTGAGCCAAAGTTAAAGGGGATAGGAGAAATGGGGGAATGAAGATTGATGGAGGGTTGGAAGTGCATTACTGAAAATTGTTGGAGGAGTGGAAATGGGTGAATAAAAATGGGTGAGAGAGGAGAAAAGAGTAAATAAAAATGGGGGAAGATTGGAAGTGATTTGCAATAGGTGGTAGAGGGCGATGAACGGATTGGGGAAACGGAATTGATTGAGTGATTATGGGTGATTGGAGATGGATGGTAAAATAGGTGAGTGGGTGAATAGATGTGTGTGTGTGTGTGTGTGTGTGTGTGTGTGTGTGTGTGTGTGTGTGTGTGTGTGTGTGTGTAAATGGTTGTATGGGTATGCAGAAGCGAGTAGGTGGACCAAAATGGATATGTGGGATTTGGTGGTTAGATGGAAATGGGTAAAGAGTACAAAGGTGGGATATCAGAGAGAGAGCGAGCGAGCTAGTGAAGAAGAAGAAGAAAAGCGTGATGATAAGCATGAGTGGAATGAAGTCCAAGGGTAGTAGTCCATAATTAACAAAAAGTAGTAGAATCGAGTAAGTAAAAGCTACCTACAGTAATCAAGCGACAAGAGATAGTCAGTGTGTGTAAAGTCTACGGTATGAGGACGCCATGTTTAAATTTATTGTTACTTATGCTTGTTTTTAGATTGGGGGAAACTTTTCGTCGTAAAGGAGTTTAAAGGGAACTGTTTCTAACGTCTCCACTGCGAGAGGTTTCCCCAGAGTACAGTATAGTAGTCAGGAAGTAGCAAGAATGAAGAAAAATGGTAGTGTATGCGTTTAAACCCTTCAGTATGCTATTTTTTTTTTTTTTTTTGCTACTGCTTGAGATATGTTTAGCTTAGAATAGCCTCTTGGTACTGAACGGGGTAATGAAGTCCATATCTAATCCCCCACAGTTCGTATAAAGTGTCTGCTAAAATTAACTAAAGCGTTTGGAAATGGCAAAAATGAAATATACTGTACTGTGTACTGTAGTACTAGCAGGAGTACCCAGGGATCTCACGTGCCTAAAACTTGGTCCGGGCGAAGGTCTACCACTGTGCAATATTTTCGCTTTCCTAAGTAAAGAACTATAGTCGCGTTTCCCTTACGAGACCGCTTCCTCCCTCCTCGTTGGGGGGAAAGGGGACGCTGAAGAAAATCGTTTGGTGGTAGTAGGAGTAAAAATTAATAAAAAGCCTTTGCAGGGAAGAGGTTGAGTGTGAAGATCGATTAGTATCAAGTAGAGAAAGGGCTGAAATTAATCTTGAAACTGATGATGTATTCTGCAATTTATTCTTGCTGTCTCCAAACAACTTTATTATTTTGAAGGGAGATTTTTTTCAACCCTATCCATTTATTTCATGTCTCGCTATGTTAAGGGAAATCATCTGGAGGCAAGAGTAAACCAGTATAAGATTTTTTAGCGGGGTCAAAGGGTTAGTAGACAAGGACTGAAGGAATGATGGGATTTGCAGTGAGTGATGGTTGTGGTGGGTTAGTAGGTGGGTAGGGTGAATGAATCAGTGAATGGAATGATGTGTGTGTGTGTGTGTGAGAGAGAGAGAGAGAGAGAGAGAGAGAGAGAGGGTTAAAAGTGTTGAACAAAGTGAGAGATTAAGAGGAAGTGAGAGGAAAGGAAAAGTCTGAGAGAGAGAGAGGATTCAGAATGCAGAGGCTGAGGCTGGGGGAAAGGAAACGAACGAAGGCAGGAGAAAGAGAGAGAAGAAAAATAATGGTTAAACAAGAAGCTGTGCCAAGGCACAGCAAACCCGTCCCTGGCAGTCATTATAGTGCTGACGTATAGACACAAGAGGATATCCAGTCAGAGATGTCATATCAAATTTGGAGTAAATCGGGTGAAAATTGACGATTTTATGCCCATTTGAAATTTTAGGCCTGACCTCCCTGACACTGACCCCCCTACCGCTAACTGGGGGAGTGACCCTGCTGATGTAATGAGTCACGTTATAGGATGCAGATTTGAAAGATGCACCTTTAGGTTTTGGTTTCATGTCATGACGAATTTGAAAGGAGTTAAGGGCGAAAATACGATTTTTTTCCAAACATTTTTTGGGGGCCTACAGCCTGGGCCTTGGCTCAATTTGGCCCAAAATTTAATCAGGTGATCAGAAGGTCATAGCCCATCATCTCTAATTTTAGTCGAAATCGCACCAGTAGTTTTCGCGTAAAGTTAAGACACAGACAGACAGACAGACAAACAAACAGACAAATCGAGTAAAAACGGGGACGGCTAAAAATGGTAAAGGAAGGAAGAAGAAAGAGAGAGGGAGAAGACAAGGAAACGGAGAGAGAGAGAGAGAGAGAGAGAGAGAGAGAGAGAGAGAGAGAACATGAAACGTACGAGAAACTATGAAATGGAAGATTAAAGATGTGTGCGACGGAGATATATGTGCAAACCTGGAGAACGGAATGGCCGAGAGAGAGAGAGAGAGAGAGAGAGAGAGAGAGAGGAAAGCTGAAGGTCAGAAAGTAAAGAAGAAAGAATGAAGCCTGAGAATTAAAGAGAGAGAAAAAAAAAACAGTGCAAAGGCTGGAAAAGTGAGATAGTGAGACTGTGTAGAGATAGCTTTAAAAGAGTGAAATTGAGAAAGCGAGTGAAGAAAACTGTGTGAAAATGGAAAGGTGTGGGGTGAGAAAATGAGAGAGAATTAAAGGCAGGTGTGTGGCTGCAAGAAAAGAGAGCAAAATTAAAGATAGCTCGAGCATGGAAGAGAGCCAGAGTTAAGAAGCGGAAAAGTGTGGGGGTAACTGAGGGAGAAGTGTGTGTGTGTGTGTGTGTGTGAGAGAGAGAGAGAGAGAGAGAGAGAGAGAGCAGACTGGGAATTGAAAAGCGAATCACATTGAAATTAAAGTTAGTTCTGTTCCGGAAAGTGAGCAAGTGAGATAGAGAATGAGAAATAGAGAGAAATAGAAAACCTTGACCGGAAACGTAGAGAGAGAGAGAGAGAGAGAGAGAGAGAGAGTGGATAGTATTAAAAAACAATTTGAAAGATAATCCTGAACTTTCAGGGTTGAAAGAGTGAGTGAGCTCAGGAGAGAGAGAGAGAGAGAGAGAGAGAGAGAGAGAAATCGTAAGATCTTCAACTTTTTGGACTATGTGAGTGATAGCGCGCGCGAGAGGGAAAGAGAGAGAGAGAATCCAAGGGAGCGAGGAAGTGTGAGAAACAAAAAGTGTAAAATGAATAAAAAAATGAAAGTTAATTCTCAGCCATTGTGCTTGTGGATGTAAGAGAGAAAGAGCGAGAGAGATAGTGAGAGTGCGAGGAGAATATGTTAAAAGGAAATAATCTATAATCCTTCATGAACTAATGTTAGAGAGAGAGAGAGAGAGAGAGAAAATAAAGCCAAAAATTAATCTCACTACAATAAACACACACCTGAGCCTTTCAAAATGAGTGACAGGAAATTGAAAGAGAATGAGTGAGAAAGCGAGAGTGGACAGGTGAGCGAGAGAAAATCACACACCACGAGTCTTACCTGTGTCCGTGATCGAGTGGTGTGGATGATTCTGTATTTTTCCGAAGCGATACGAAAATAAATCTGATAAATTTTAGGAACGATTCACAAGCACTTCATTAACTTAACACGGATAATAATGCCACTACATACACGTCAAAAAATTTATAACAAAACCATTTTCTTTTCTTTAATCAAACTGATGATTATTTAGGGCAGGAGAGTAACTGATTAATTAAGATACATAAACAGTGGTGACCTATGTATTTAAAAAATTGATGATCAGGTTAGGCCCACACCTTTGCTTTTCCTGTCTCTTTTAAAGCATCCTGTTTCATAGGTAGATATATTAACAAAACTGTATAGCGTTGATGACTTACGGATAAAGTGTAAAGACCACAAAATCGACGTTTTATGTGTGGACAAAAGACTTTAACAAACTTGTCTTATTTAGCAAGGTTGAGTGTCAGTTGCTTTGAAATGCATATAAGACTAATTGATGAGTTTCGGAAAATACAGCGACAAAGATCTGAAGTTGGAGATTCTTTATTTAACCCAAGTCTCGTATGTAATTAACTGTGAATGATATGCTTACACTGGTGATCTTAGAAATGTATGTAAACACTCGACAAGGGACTTAAACATAAAACATAGCGAGAGACACAAGTAGTCAAACCTCGCTCTGAAACCCAAGTCTCATAAAACTCCTAAAAAATGAGGTTTACTGGTGAGGGAGTGTGTGGTTGAAAGTTTCCCACCTCCACCACCACTACCACAGTTACCGCAGTGCAGCCACCACACTCACACGGACATACACACGCACACGTACACACACACCTCGAGACTGCTACCACGACCGCCGGCCCGAAGCGACACAAATACACATCCTCACTCTACAGCGGCCGAAGCCACACTGACTGAGAACCGCCACGCAAGGCACTATGTGGTGAGGGGGAGGGAGGGAGAGTAAGAAGGGAAAGGAGAGGGGAGAGTGAGGGAGGAAGGGAGGAAGGGATGGTAAGAGGGGAAAGAGGAAGGGGAGAAAGGAGGGAGGGGTGTTGGAGGAGGAAGGGAGAAAGACTAAGGAGAGGACGGAATTGTAAGAAAGAAAGAGAATTCTAAGCATAGCAGTGAGTAGGAAAGGGAGAAAGGGAGAAGAAGGGGAAAGGGGGGGGAAGGACAAGAGAGATAAGAAAAAGGAGTAGGAAAGAGAGGGGGACGAGGGAGGGAGGAAAGGGATGGGGAGAGGAAAGGGAGAGATTTTTAGGAAAGTAAAGAGTTACAGGAGGATTAGAGAGTGAAAAGGAGGGAGATGGGGAGAGAGAGAGAGAGGTTAAGGAGAGAACAAGATTAAAGACGAGGAAAGAGGGAGAACTGTAGATCTGAAAATTGAGAGAGAGAGAGAGAGAGAGAGAGAGAGAGAGGGGTGGGGGAGACAAAGGAAGGAAAAGTGTTGAGAGAGAATGGAGATAGAGGGGGGGGAGGGAGATGGGGAGAGAGAGGTTTAGGAGAAAATGAGAGTATAGGGAGAAAAAGGAAATTGAGTTTGAAAGTTATGAGAGAGAGAGAGAGAGACAGAGAGAGAGAGAGAGAGAGAGAGAGAGAGAGAGAGAGTCAGTAAACCTCTGATAGATGGATAGATTAGGAACTGCAGACGAAACGAAATAAAAAGAATGACGAGGAAAGATAAAATTTTACGAGACACTGGTAAGGAATATAAATTAAACTCCCTGAAGCTATTGACTTTTTTATTTTTGCAATTTCCAGACAATTTTATTCACCTTAGGATAGATTTTTGGAGGTAGAAGAGTGCTACATCCTCGCTAACCCCTTTCAGGACTTGAGATGCAACCCAGGGTGAATAAAATCGTCTCCAGTTGGCATAATTAAACTAAAACTTCTGTTATTAGAATGAAGGGGTTAAGGATGTGAATAAGAAAAGGGAGTGGAGGAGTGTGGTAGACAAAGAAGGGAAGGAAGAAGAGAGAATAGAAAGAGAAAGGAAGAAAGGATAGGTTGAGAGAGAGAGGAGGACACACTGTGGCAGGAAAAGAGAAAAAGATCAGAAAATAGTTGTGGGGAAAACGGACGACCATGTGTGTGTGTGTGTGTGTGTGTGTGTGTGTGTGTGTAAAATTAGACAGACAGACAGAATGCACGTATCAGGCCAGCGAGTTGATGTGTTTTAGATTACAACCTTTGCTTTTACAGCTAATTTCTTACAGTGGAAATATTGCAACACAAATGTTCATCATATTCCTCTTTGTCATCATCTTCGTTTTGATCTTTGTCTTCATCTTCATCTGTATTTTCATCTTCGTCACCATCACCACCACCACAGTCCTCATCCTCATCCTGCTAATGCATGGAGCGGAAGGGTTCCAGAAGCAATAATGGGAGGGCACAAAAGCAGGAGAACCTTTACCCCTTAAGCTCGAAGACTTTATTTTTGCTATCAACAGGCAGTTTCATTTTTCAATTTAGGAGAGACAGCTGTTGGTGAATGAGTTGATTAAGGCTGTATATATAACCAAAGCAGTTCAAACAAAGACCTGTCCAAAACTCAGTATACGAGTGATCATCTGCTGGTAGCAAGAATCAAAATAATGTGTCATCGTAGTGAAGTATTTAACTTATAAACGATACAACTGTCCAGAAAACAAAATTACAGGTGATCGAAAAATGTATATAATAATTTTAACAAATAGGAATTTCGAAATCAGACAAAAGAGGAATTTCATGCATCATACACAGGTGCATGTAATTACTTCGTCATTATTAATATGCGACGATGAAATACATGTTGATAACCATGTGTCCACTACAACGTCGTCTTTTATGTTTTATATTCGCTACCAACAGACGGTTTCCTTCAGCTTAATAGAGACTTTTCGAGCAGGAGAAATTAAGTCTTCCAAACGTAATGTGTCCACGCATCTTGGAATGAACAGATCTTGAATTTAGCTCCGTTGTATTTTTGTTTTTTTCATGGAACAGTCTTGCGAGCTTCTGGCCTTTGGGTCCTTCTTCCTTGCATGAAGAATTAAAAGATATACAGATTTCACTAACCCTTTCACTACAAGACGCATCTGCAAACGATTTCATTCAGCATAGGAGAGATTTTTCGAAATGAGTGTTATATATAGACTTGATTAACACCTTCCCTACAAGATATCTCCCTCAACTCCGTCACCCCCATGGCTTTTTAATAATTTTCTCCACCAGACGATTTTATTCAGCTTTGGGGAGTGTTTTCTAGCTACAGGAGTTACGTGCAGCCTTCTTTATGCCTTTCATATCCTCGTCGGGTAGGGAGGCTCCCTAGCACGTCTTCCTTAGCGATTAATTTTTCAAACTGCCCATTAATATCCTCTTTTTTGCTCCTTATACCTTTTAAATATATACATAGATATACATAGATTGCACTAATAACACACATGAGAATAGATTGCACTAATAACTAATAACACACATGAGAATAGAAACGGATAAGAATAAAAAAATAAATCGCCAAGGAAGAGGTGTTAGTAAGCTCCCAGTATCCTAAGTTAAAGAAAATGATAAGGAAATGCCAAGAATAAAATAAGAAAATGCGTCATTGGGTGAAAGGGGTTAAGATGAATAAAACCGTCTGGAAACTAGCAGTGACAAGAAAGAAGTTGCCGTTAACCCTTTCAGTGCGAGTCCGTAAGCCGAATTATATTTTGGCGATAGTTATTATGATTTTTATTATTATTACCCTATTTTATTATTACGGTATTTTTACTACTACTACTACTACTACTACTATTATTATTATTATTATTATTATTATTGTTGTTGTTATTGTAGTTTTGTTGTCGTCCCAGGCTCACCTCAACGTAAACCCCGTGGATTGTAGAGTCACGTTGCCCTTCAGAGGCAGTCCACCTTCCTCCTTTCGGGCGGTAGAAAGTAAAGTAGAAGTCCTTGCAATGGAGAGATTAACCTGATTCGTATGAGAGAGAGAGAGAGAGAGAGAGAGAGAGTTGGCAAAAGAACGGCTCCCTCAACATTAACCACCCATACGTCGGGACAACAGTCATATTCTAACACATACAACGCCATACTATTTTGCTCAGCTGAAAGTGGGTCATAGGAGCTTGAGAGTGTTGATTCTGGTGTCATTAACCCTGTCATGGTTGGGAGAAGTCTAGCATTGTGTTTCATTTAACCTCATACCTTTTTGTTAGACTAAAAGTGAATCTTGGGAGCCACAGAATATTAGTGTGGACCAACTGTACTGTATCTAAGTAAGTCTTGAATTAGTCTTAAGTGTTATGGTAGAGGTAGTGTGTGTGGGTTTGGTTCAACATTCTCTCTCTATCTCTCTTTCTCTCTCTCTCTCTCTCTCTCTCTCTCTCTCTCTCTCTCTCTCTCTCTCTCTCTGTCTCTCAGCTAAATAAAATCGGTTTGGGGCAAGTGAAACAATACAAGACTCATTCCGACCATAAAAAGGTTAACACTGGCGTGTTTAATATACCAAATAAAACTGCAATGTGATATAAAGTGTTACGTGCGTCATCAGTGTGTGAAAGAGCAAATGGAGAGAGTTTTATAAATCTTGTAAAACTTACATGAATACGAAGTTGAAATTAAAACTTGTGTTGTGACTACGGAGATAAAGTATAAATTGATGAGGCCGCATCTTTATTATTGTTTATTACACTTGCTCTATTATTAAAAAGATATTGGTATTCAAGTCGGCAATTATTTTTTTTTATCTATTCAGTACGGTGACGTCTTTTGTGTTTTACTCTCGCTGCAACCAGATTATTATTTTTATTATTATTATTATTATTATTGTCCTGTGATGCATTAGGTGAAACTAAGCACGCATGCGAAAATTGCCGTCAGGTTAAGATATATATCGGTATGCATTTTGTATATCGGTATGCTTTGTCTATATCGGTATGCTCTGTTGTCGGTATGATTTGTTGTCTATCGGTATGCTGTATCGTATGCTCTGTCGAATATCGGTATGCGCTTTCGTATATCGATAAACTCTTTGGTATGCTCTTTCGTGTATCGGTATGCACTTTCGTATATCGGTAAACTTTCGTATATCGGTATGCTCCTTTGTATATCGGTATGCTTCTTCGTATATCGGTATGCTTCTTCGTATATCGGTATGCTCCTTCATTTATCTGTATGCACTTTCGTATATCGGTATGCTCCTTCATTTGTCGGTATGCACTTTTGTATATCGGTATGCTTCTTCGTATATCTGTATGCACTTTCGTATATCTGTATGCTCCTTCATTTACCGGTATGCACTTTCGTATATCGGTACGCCGTTTCGTATATCGGTAAGCTGCTTCGTATTCAACATAGGCATCAAGGAACGGTGACATCTAGTGTAAAAACAGTTTATTCTCAACTTAGTTCCTGTGTTCTTGAGGGGAATATCTGAACAAGGAAGTACTTAAGACGTTGAGAATGGACTGCATAATTTTCCGCATTGTATTCCTTTGTTCACAGTGGTAGTTATTTTTCCACTGTTAACCTTATGGCACTTTTTGCATTTTGTTGGGATTGTAGTGGAGTTGTAGTGTGTGTGTGTGTGTGTGTGTGTGAGAGAGAGAGAGATTAAATGAAGCGTGCTAATGGAAGAGGAATGTGTGTATGGAGTGAATTAGGGAGAGAAAAAGGTTGATAGATAAAAATGTATGGGACTAAGTAGATAGATAGATAGGTTCATGGATAGACAGGGAAGTGATAAATATTATGTAGATGAATAGACAGATAGATAGATATGTAAGTAAATAGCTAGGTATGTTGTTAAACAGAAGAGATAGAGAGGAACGTGTGTAGACAAGGGAAAGATGGGCAGGCAGACAGACAGACAGACAGATAGATAGATAGATAGATAAATGGATAGGCATGTAACTTGCGAGGTAGTCTGTAGTATACTGTAGATAGGTAGATACATGGACTGATGCTGCAATAGGTAGATATGTAATGTAGTCCAACTGGGAAGGATGAGGGATGATTTATACAGTGTGTGTGTGTGTGTGTGTGTGTGTGTGTGTGTGTGTGTGTGTGTGTGCGCGTGAGAGAGAGAGAGAGAGAGAGAGAGAGCAGTGTTACATATTTCAAGAACTACACAGAAAACGTAAACTTGGCTATCACGACCACCAAAACTCGATTATACAACAAGAATTTTAAAGTAAGAAATATTTTGGAGAGAGAGAGAGAGTACTGAGCACGTATGGAGAGGGCTTGGAGGAAGTGAGAAAACGTGGAAAAGAGAGTGAGGTTGAGAGGGAGAACATCTACATGTAAGACTTCCCTACCTACCAACTGACTAGACAGAGTAGAAGGGGGGGGGGGAGCGTATTCTCGGGTTTTTATGTTTGCCTCGCACCTCTTCCTCACTGACTAATTTCGAATATTACTCCTTAATATTCCTCACTTCTGTGAATCTTTATAACTCAGATATACCGTAGATTGTATATACCATATATATATATATATATATATATATATATATATATATATATATATATATATATGTATGTACCATATATATATATATATATATATATATATGTATGTATATATATATATATATATATATATATATATATATATATATATATATATATATATATATAACCCCATTAAGCCAAAGTACGTAATCTTCATTATGCATGCTAACGCCAGACCGAGAACAAAACTTGTTGCTAATGCCCGTCCACTGCAGAAAGGGTAATTACAGGAGATAGTTTTTTTTTTTTTTTTTTTTTTTTTTTTTTTTGACAGGCAACAGTCGAATTTATATCCAGGTCCCTAATTTTACTATTAGGGACAAAAATATGGAAACAAACTTCGTCCAGGAGTCCTGACCGGTTCAAAATACCTCCTCGAGAGACTTGACGTAGATTTTCGGAGACCTTTCAATATGAAGGGATTAATGATGGCTGTATCTAACCCTTCCAGCCTGAAAAATCGTCTGGAGATTGCATGAATAAAATAGACTTCCTCGTAGAGAAGGGGTTAAAGGAGAAGGCGCTACGGAGCCTTCTAAGATCACGAGTGAAGGGAAGAGAAAAAAGGAGAGCAAGAGAAGAACAGCGAAAAAGAAAGAAATGTAAGGAAAAAATTGGAAAGGGGGGACAAACAGACTCGAAGGACTTTTCCCCTTACTCGACATTTCTCCACTTTACTTCCCTCTTTCTCCCCCCTCCCTCCCTCCCTCCCTTCTCGACTCCCTGTCCTTCATTTCCCTCTCTCCCCATCTCCCTCCATTACTTCTTTTTTTTTTCCCTTCCCTCTTTCCCGCCCTCCCCTCCCTTCCTCCCTCTCCCTACCTCCATTCTTGACGTATCCTGACCTTCCCTCCTTCCATCTCTCTCTCTCTCTCTCTCTCTCTCTCTCTCTCTCTCTCTCTCTCTCACTCACCTCTCCCTCCCTCACCTACACTTACCTTTCTCCTTCCCTTCCTCCTTCTCCTTCAGGCAATTAACTTCCTTCACTTTTCTTCCTCTTTTCCCTTCCATAACTCTTCTCTTTCCCTTCATCTCATTCTTCTTTCCCTTCCACTCATGTCTTTCCCTTCTACTCTCTCATCACCCACCCCTCTCCTCTCCTTCATTTATGTCCTTCCCTTCCTCCCAACCTCTTCCCTCCTCCATCACCTCCCTTCTCTCCTTCCTTTATGTCCTTCCCATCCTCCCGTCCTCTCCCCTCGTCCTTCACTTCCCTTTCTCCCCTCATTGCATTAGCTCCTCCTCCTCCCTCCCTTCCTCCCATCCTCTTTTATTCCTTCTTTCTTCACTCTCTTCCTTTCAGCTTTGTTCTTTGGTGATATTTCTTTTAGATATTTTCCGGTTTATTATGATCATTTATTCTTTTTTTTCATTTTTTAGCCTCCCCTCCCTCCCTCCCTCCCTCCTTCTTTCCTTCCTTCCTTCCTTCCTTCCTTCCTTCCTTCCTCCTTCCTTCCTTCTTTCCTTCCCTTCTTTCCTTCCCTTCATCCCACTTTCAACTTGTGTGTCCGTTTCTTTTCCACCCCATTCCGTTTTCCTTCCTTTTTCTCCATGTCATTTATCTCTCTCTCTCTCTCTCTCTCTCTCTCTCTCTCTCTCTCTCTCTCTCTCTCTCTCTCTCTCTCTCTCTCTCTCTCCTCTCTCTCTCTCTCTCTCTCTCTCTCTCTCTCTCTCTCTCTCTCTCTCTCTCTCTCTCTCTCTCTCTCTCTCTCTCTCTCTCTCCCTCCCTCCCTCCCTCCCTCCCTCCCTCCCTCCCTCCCTCTCTCTCTCTCTCTCTCTCTCTCTCTCTCTCTCTCTCTCTCTCTCTCCCTCCCTCCCTCCCTCCCTCCCTCCCTCCCTCTCTCTCTCTCTCTCTCTCTCTCTCTCTCTCTCTCCCCGTTAATTAGCCACTTAATTCCTTATTTTCCTGCCCCTCTCCTCTCTCTCTCTCTCTCTCTCTCTCTCTCTCTCTCTCTCTCTCTCTCTCTCTCGGTCCCGTTAATTAGCCACTTAAATCCTTATTTTCCTGCCCTCTCTCTCTCTCTCTCTCTCTCTCTCTCTCTCTCTCTCTCTCTCTCTCTCCCTCCCCGTTAGTTAGCCACTTAATTCCCTATTTTCCTGTCCCTTCTTTCCTCCTCTCCCTCCCTCTCTCTCTCTCTTTCCCTCTCTCTCTTCTTCCGCCTCCCCCCCCCATTATATCCTCTTCACCCTCCTCCCTGTTCCTCTCCTACTCTTTTCCCTTCATATTTCCTTCACTGCTCCCCTCCCTCCCTCCGTCCCTCTCACCCCCCTCAACTTCTCTCTCTCTTCTCCTCCATCTTTCTCTCCTTATCTCTCTTTCCCTCCCTAACTCCTTTCCACCCTCCATTCCTCCCTCCCTCCCTCCCTCTAACTTTCCTTGATGATCCAAGATTTTCCTCCTGATTAACTTACTTCACTAGACTGACTCTCTCTCTCTCTCTCTCTCTCTCTCATTCGGCTTTCCATCCAAACATCCTTCCTTCCATCCACTAGTCCTGAATCAACCCACTCTTCCATCCATCATCCTTCTCACCTAATATTCTGGCCATCCATCTGTCCATCCATACATCCATCAAGTCATCTGTTCATCCATCCAGTCATCTGTTCATCCATCCATCCATCTACCCACTCAGCTACCCAGTCATCCAGCTATCCCTCCATCAGTCCATCCATCCACCTATCCATCCAATCATCCATCCTTCTGCCTACTCATCCCTCCATTCTCATCCATCTATGCACGCAGATAGAAAATAAATTCTCTCGATATTCACAGTCATCCATCCATCCATCCATCCAGGTGGGGGGGATGCTCGTTATTGGTGTGATTGATGTCATTGAGGTGATTAATGCGTTGTTGATGGCCAAGATTTTCAAGGCAATTAATACCTCAATTCCCTTCCTCATTGCCCATTCGTTTGCCAATTCGGATCGTTTGGCGTGAAATGTGTGGAGATCTGTTCTTAGCATTAGAAGGTATATATTTATTTGTGTGATCTGTTTTATCCATTTATTTATCCATGTATTAATTTATTTTATCCTTATTTTATCCATGTATTTATTTGTTTATTTTATCTTTATTTTATTCAAGTATTTATTTTTATCCATTTATTTATCCATTTATTCTATCTATTTATCCTTTTATTTATCCGATCTGTTTTATGCATTTATTTTATCCATTTATTTATGTGGTCTTTTATCCATTTGTTTGCATTTGCGATATATATATATATATATATATTAGCATTTTGGTTGACAGGTTTTAGGTTGAGGTATATATATATATATATATATATATATATATATATATATATATATATATATATTATCTTTTTGGTTGACAGGTTTTAGGTTGAGATTTGGTTATGGACTTTTTTTTTTTTTTTTTTTTTTTTCTGTGGGTAAGGTTGTGTTTATTTTGATTTTTATTTGACACGATTTGGTATCACACACCCTCACCGATATCCCCCTCCTCGCTTATCACCCCCTCTCTCTCATGCTACCCATTCCATCATCCCTACCCTTTCCTCCTTGCCCTATCCCCGTCATCCTGTATTCCCCACCCCACACTCCCTTTATCACCCCTCACTAATACCCCCTTCCCTTTTTCCCATCTCTTCCCTCATCCCCATCCTTCCCCTCATCCCCATCCTTCCCCTCATCCCCATCCTTTTCTTAGTACCCTTCCATCCCCTCGTCCCCTTCCCTCCCCTCGTCCCCTTCCCTCCCCTCGTCCCCTTCCCTCCCCTCGTCCCCTTCCCTCCCCTCGTCCCCTTCCCTCCTCTCGTCCCCTTCCCTTCAATCGTTCCCATCCCTCTCCTTCTCCCCATCCCTCCCCTCTTCCCCATCCCTTTCCTATTCTTCATCCCATGTCCCTTTCTCCCCTCTCTTCTTTTTCTCGCCTCAGCCTTCATGCTTATGTGTCTCCCTTCGTGTCCATCCCTCGCTCATACCATCCCTTCACTCTTCCCATCACCCCTCTCTCCTTTCCCCTCTATTCCTCACCCTCATCCCCTTCTCCTTCTCCAGACCCTCACTCCAATTTTTCACCTGTCTTCTCCACCTCCCATCATAGCACTATCACCTTGTAATAACCCCTCCCCACCGATCTAAACCTCATTTTCCCCTTATCGCTCCACCCTACAGTATCCTCTCTATCCCCTCTCTTCTCACCTTACTCCCATTCCCCTCTTCCTCTCTTTTCCCCTCTCCCCCGCCTTCGAGTTACTATCCCCTCACTCAGTAATACCCTCTGCCCCTTTCCCAACCCACTCCACCCCCCTGTTTCCTGCACCGTCTGTCCTTCCCCTTTCTGTCCCCCACCCTCCTCCTTCACCCACCTTCCTCGTCCTTTCACTTCCCACCCTTTCACTTCCCAAGCTTTTCACCACCTTCCTTCTTCCCCCAGCTATCTTTTACGCTCCACTTTTCACCCCCTATCCTAAATCCCTCAACCTCCCTCTATCCCTCATCTTCTGCAATCACACCATCCCCCCCTCCCCACTCCTCGCCCCATACTACATCACCCTTCCTCATCCCTCTTCTGACCATCTCACTCCCTCTTCCCACTATGTTCACCACGCTTCCCCTCTCTGTCCCTTCCCCTCCCCCTCCCTCCCCCTCCTTATCACTTCCCCACCCCCTGCCCTTATCCCCCACCTCTCCACCCTCTTCTTATTCCCACCCTACTCTCTTCCCCCAGTCACTCTCCCCTTCCCCCACCCCCATAATTCACCCTTACCCTCCACCACCTTCCCCTCCCCCTCCCTCTCCCATTTGTCACCCCCTCCTCCAGTAATCCATTAATTAGCCTGGAGGAAGTAAATAATAACTGATAATTTACTGGACCAGATCAAAGGCTTCCAAGATTCGTCAGGTTTTAATCCATATTACTTTTTTTATTTTTTATTTTTTGTCGTGGCACTTCAAATGTCCACTTCATTAGCGTCATCGGCGAATGTGCGTGATTGTATGATGGTGGTGGTGGTGGTGATGATGATGATGATGATGATGAGGAGGAGGAGGAGGGATGTTTTGTGTGAATATGATGATGATGATGATGACGAGGAGGAGGAGGGATTTTTTTGTGAATATGATGATGATATTGATCGTGATGATGATGATGATGAGTGTGATGATGATATGAGGAGGAGGAGGAACAGAATGTTTTTGTGTGGTGATAACGATGCTGATTTTCAAAGGATGAGGAATAAGATGAGAGTTTTGTGCATGATTATGATGATATTAATGATCATAATCATGATTTGAAAATAATCATGAGAAAGATGCAGAAACGTGTGTAGGGAGGGTAAAATGAAATAAGAAGAGGAAAAAAAATGTCCTGGTCATGAAGAACAAAAAATATATAAAAGGAGGAGGAAAGAGAAGAAGAAAGAGAGGAGGAGGAGGAGGAGGAAGAGGAAGAAGAAGAAGAGGAGAAGGAAGTGGAAGATGATGATGATGATGATGATGAATAATTGTAATAATGATGTAAACAGTAAGAAATGCCAAAACTGTAAAGACACTATCCCCACGAGGCATGAAGGAAAGCAAAACAGGATGCGAACACGATGAAGACTGACACGGCAGAAGGGGGGTCACATTACCATGAAAAAAGAGGCACATAAACGCACTAATGGACTGATGAATCGTTTCCTCTCATGTGTTCTCTGTGTGCCTTTATGTGTGTACTTGACTGTGTGCTTTTCTGTGTGTACTTGACTGTGTGCTTTTCTGTGTGTACTCGATTGTGTACTTTTCTGTGTGTACTTGACTGTGTGCTTTTCTGTGTGTACTTTTCTGAGTGTACTTGACTGTGTTTGTGTGGTTTGAGGACAGTTCGTTTCTTGTTATTTTACTACAGGATACTTAGCTACTAGACAATTATTTTTTTTTTTCGTTACTAGGTCATCTTGCTACTAGATTATTTAACTATCTAATTTTTTATCCACTGTTTTTCATCAGTCTCAAAATGAATTCCTAACCTAATCTAATGTAACTTAATCTAACCTAACATCAGATAAAATTTTCACGTAGCGAAATTGTGTAGTAGCGAGATGTCTTAGAAGTGAAAAAGCAATACCCTTTCCATCCTAACTTGGCCAAGATTTTCGTCCCTTTTATACCCTTTCCATCCTAACTTGGCCCAGATTTTCGTCCCTTTTATACCCTTTCCATCCTAACTTGGCCCAGATTTTCGTCCCTTTGCATCCCATCCCATTTTGCTCAGTAGTAGAATAAGACAGTACTGTGGCTCTACATTTGTTTTTTTCGACTTCTTCATGACTAGCATTATTTTCTAGTGTTTAGTGTTAAAAGTCAACATTGAAGATGGCAATTAAGGCGATGTTACAGTAAAAACAGTACATTAGCGAGTTGACAGGTGGCGAAGAGTGGAGGGAATTATTCAGTAGCCATCTGTCCAACCACCTTTTGTATGTTTGTTTGTGAATGTATTATTATTGCCGGCGTTTATCATTTTTATTTGCATCATCATCATCATCATCCACATTCATGATAACCGTCAGTGTCATTTAAGTTATCATCATCATCATCATCATCATCACCACCACCACCACCACCACCACAAAATCGTCCTCCCACAATCCCCTGACGATCATTATAGGCGACGAATGACCGATAATTTGACGATAGAAAAAAATAATTGCACGATCCTTGACGATTTTTTTTACATTGGTCGTCACTGGCTATCGGAATTTGGATATTGCATAGTATCGATGGTGGCTGTGCATGAACTGGGGGTTGAGTTGGTAGGAATGTTGCCTGATTTTGGTAGGAATAGTGGTTGATTTTGGTAGGAACGAGGGTTGATCTTGGTAGGAATGAGTGTTGATTTTGGTAGGAATAGTGGTTGATTTTGGTAGGAACGATGGTTGATTTTGGTAGAAATGAGGGTTGACTTTGGTAGGAATAATGGTTGATTTTGGGAGGAATGGTGGTAACTCTCTACTGTTTCATCATTTTATTCATGCTTATCTTTCTTTCCTTCAAACTTTCATTTATTTTGTCATGTCTTTCTTATTTCTGACCTTCCTTCCTGCCTTCGTTACTACCTTTCCTTCCTTCCTTCCTTCCATTCCTGCCTACCATTCTTCTTCTGTCTTCCATCCTACTTTTCCTTCTTCCTTCTTTCTCCCTCTTCCTCCCTCCCTCCATTTCCTTCTTTCATCTCTTCCTTCCTTCCTTCCCCCCTCCCTCCCTTCCTTTCTTCCTAGAATCGAGTAACCACTTGTACGGCTTCCCCTCCCTTCAGTCCCTTCTATCCCCCCTCCCACCTCTCCTTTCCTCCCCTCCTTCGTAATTGCTCCCCACCTCTTCCCCCCCCCCCTCTCTCTCTCTCTCTCTCTCTCTCTCCTCACTTCGTCTTTTATTTACTTCATATTTTCCCTTTTTCGTTTCAGTTTTCCTTCGTCCATGATTTCCTTCCTCTTTTAGCCTTCTCTCCCTTCCTCTCTCTCTCTCTCCTCTCTTCTGCCGTTCTCACTCCCTCCCCCGCCTCTCATCCTCTCTCTTTTCTCCCATTCTTTTTCTCTCCCCTCCACATTTTCTCTCTCCCTCTCTTCTCTCTGCCGTTCTTCCTCCCTCCCCGTCCATTTTCCTCCCTGCCTCCCTCCCTCTTTCTCTGTCTCTCTCTCCCTTCGTTCGTTCGTTCGTTCGTTCGTTCCTTCCTTCCTTCCTTCCTTCCTTAGTAGTCTTCCCTGTCGCCCTCCGTTCTTACCTCAACCTCTTCCTTCTTCCCTCCCTCCTTTTCTTCGTTCGTTCGTTCCTTCCTTCCTTGCTTCTTTCCTTCCCTCTTTCCTTAGTCTTTACGCTCTTCCTTTATTTCTATTGCCCATCGTTTGTACTTTCTGTCGATTTCCATTTCATTCTATCCTTCCACTCTCTTCTCTCCCTCTCTTTCTCTACCCACCTCCTTTTCTCCCTCTCACTCCCCTTCTACCCCCCTCCCCTCCCCTCCCCTCCCCTCCCCATCTTACCTCCTTCCATCAGTCTCCTTACCTTTCCTTCAATTTACTTTTCTTCCTCCTTCCCCTCCCTCTCTTCCTTCCCGCTAACTATATTTTCTCTCCATCCCTAATTTCTGCATTTTCTTATTTCCTCTCTCTCTCTCTCTCTCTCTCTCTCTCTCTCTCTCTCTCTCTCTCTCTCTCTCCCATTACTTTTCTCCTCTCTGACGCATTTCTCATTCTCCCCTCCGCTCTCCTTTCCCTCCCCTCCCCTCCCCTCCCACTTTTCTCCTTACTATAACAACATTTCCTTTCCTCCCTCCTTCCTTCTCGTCCTCTGCCTTCCTCTTTTTCTTTCCTTTTCCTCTCATTTCCTTTTCCCTCCCCCGTTCTTCTTTCTCCCTCCCTCATATACCATTTTTTCAAATTTTCCTTCCTCCCATTGCTTCCCTCTCCGTCTTTCCTTTTTTTTTTTTTTCCTCCCTTCCTCTGCTTTCTCTACTCTCCTTCCTTTCTTCCCTCCTCCCCTCTGTTCCTCGTCTTTCTTCCCTCTCTTCCTCTGTCTTCCTCCCATATCTCTCTTCCTTCATTCCCTGATCTGTTTCCCTTCTCCTTCCTCCTCCCTCCCGTTTCCCTTCCCTTTCCATTTCCCTTCCCATTCCATTTCCCTTTCCTCTCTCAACCGTTCCTCTCATCTCATCTCTCTTCTCCTAATCTTTTGTCCTCTCTTCTTCTCTCTTACCCCTCTTTCCTCCTCAATTTTTCCTCTCTTCTTACCCTTCTTCTGTCCTCTTCCTTCTAATCTTTCCCTGATTTCTTTTCTTTCCCATATCTCTTTCATTTCCATTCGTCTCCTAATGTCTGTTCCTCATAAGAATAATTTGCTCGTTTATTTTTTGATCTTCCCGTTTCGTTGTATTTTTCTCTCCTTTTCATCCTTTCCCTCGTATTTATTTTCCACTTTCTTATCGTCTTTTCTTTCTCTTCCACTTCTTACTTGCGTTTCTTGTATTTTCTTCTTTTTTTCCTTCTATCCTCTTTTCTTTCTTCACATTCTGGCTTCCTTTCCTCCTCCTCTATAGATGTTGGAGTATCTGTAAAAGCGGCCCCGTCTGTCTGTCTATCACTAACGATTTTTGGACGAGTTACTTGCACCACACCACACCACACCACACCGTGGACAGTAACCGAAGGACCCTAAAGTTTCTGCATATACTATTTTTGTACTTGTTATCTGTTTGTCTGTCTGTCTGTCTATCTGTTTATCTGTCTAATGAATATCTATCATCCTGTCTCTTTGCCCTCTCTTCCGTTTGTCTCTTCTCCAGTTCCTTCTACTCTTCCTCTCATTTCCTCTATACCACTCCTAGTATCTATCTACCTATCTTTGTCTCTTCCTTATCTCTCCCTTGCCCCCACTCACCTCTCCCTGCATTTCGTTTCCTCCACTGCTCTTTCCCCCCCTCTCCCTTCTCATTCCTTCCTTCCTCACTTTTTCCTTCCCTCTCCTTTTCTCTTCCTCTTTTCATTCCCTTCCTCTCTTTTCCTCTCTCCCTCCCCTTCCTCTCTTTTCCTCTTTCCCTCCTCTTCCTCTCTCATCCTCCTCCTCCTCTGTTCCTCTCATTTCTTCCCCCTTCCTTTTCTCTCCCACCTTCTTCCTCTCCCTTTCTCTCCTTTCCTCCTTCCCTTTCTCTCCTCTTCCTTCCTTCCTCCCTCCCGTTCTCTCCCTCCCTCCTCCCCTTCCTCTCGTCTCCCTTCCTCCTTCCCTCCTTAAAAATTAGTCGTCTCAGGAGAGGAACCGCACTCTGGCCTCAAGTGCTGACTCATTGCTAGAGAGAGAGAGAGCGAGAGAGAGAGAGAGAGAGAGAGAGAATTGGGATGGATGTGATCAATAAATGTATAATGAATGGAAGTGAAAGAGAAACGAAATAAAAGGAAGGAACAGTAAATGGGAAAAAAGAAAGGAGGATTAAGGAGGGACAATTAAAAAGTGAGAAATGAAAAAAGGATCAGTATTAAGAAATGAAGAAAGCACGGTGAAAGGAGGAGACAGAGAAGGAAGGATAAAAAGATAAAAGGAGGAACTAAAAGGAAGGAACTGGTGAGAGGAAGGAGGGAGGTAGGATGAAGTAAGGAAGAGGGAAGTATGATAGATAAGGAAGAACAGGGAAAAATATGAAAAGGAGGAATATGGAAGTAAAAACTGGAAGAAAAGGAAGTAACTGATGGGAGGAAGATTGAAGAGGAAAGAAGAAGGGAAGAAGGAAGGATGATAGGAAGAAATGAATAAAAAAGGAAGGAAGTGATGAGAGGAAGGGTGGAGATAAAAAGAAGGAAGGAAGGAGATGATAAAAAGGAAAAAGTAGGAATGAAAGTGGAAGGAAATGATGAGAAGAAGGATGGAGAAGACGGAAGGAAGGAAAGAAGGAAAGATGTTATAAAAGGAAGAAGTAAGAAAAAGAATAAGGAGCAAGAATAGAGTCTAAGGTGAACATTTATAAGTTTCAAGCATATTTATTATAGTTCCCCATATAAAATAGAAAACAGTCAATAAATAGCACTTCACTAAAATTCCACCATCCGATATCTGTGTTGTGGCTCAGTCTGCTGGTGTGGGCGGGGTTGTGGCAGTGGGAGTAGGAAACGAATAGGGAAAGTAATGTTACGTCATGGTGCTGAAGGGGTTGATCTGCTTATATCCGTCTACTCATTACCTACCAAGATACCTGCGTGATTCTATTTTCCAATTAAATACGTAGGCAGCGAGAGAGAGAGAGAGAGAGAGAGAGAGAGAGAGAGAGAGACAGACAGACAGACAGACAGACAGACAGAGAAAGAGAGAAAGAGAGAGAGAGGGGAAATCTATTAATCTACATCAGTCTAAACCTTCCCTCATCTACCTATCTAAATGTCCATCTATCTATCCGTCTGTCTGTATCTGTCTACCCACCTGCCTTGCCATTCTACCTGCGTGATCTACCGTCCATTTGAACAGGTATGCAGGGTTCAAAAGGACGGACACTGAATCATCTGGTTTGCGTGATTGTTGTTCGTGTATCGCGTGTAACTTACTACGAAATCCTGTATTGTATGTATTATTATAGCCTGTACTCTCTCTCTCTCTCTCTCTCTCTCTCTCTCTCTCTCCTTTTTCTTTCCATTTCTCTCCTACTCCATCCTAATCCCCTTCCTCTTTTTCTTCCTCCTCTTTTTCTTCCTCTTCTCTCTCCTCTCTTCCCTCATCCCCTCCTTCTCTTTTTTCCCTCATTTTCTCCTTCACTTCCTCATCCTCTTCCACCTCCCTTATCCCTACTCCTCTTCCCCCTATCTCCCTCCTCCCCACCTTCCAACCTTTCTCCCCTCTCTCCCATCCCTCTTCCTGCCACGCTCTTTCTCCTTTCTTCCCCAGTTCCACTCCTCTTCTGTGCTCTGACTTTCTCTCCCTTACTCTCCTTCTCTACCTGTCATTTCTATCTCTATTCCTCCTCCTTTTCTCCCCTTTTTTCTTCTCCCCCTTTTCCTCTCCCCGCTCCCACACTGCAGTACACCCTCTCACCCCTCTCCCTTTCTCTCCTCTTCCCCCACTCCACTCTCCTTCCCCCATTCCTCTTTCCTTCCGTCTCTGCACCTTACCTCCATCCCTCGTCTCTCTCGCATTCCCCCACTTCTTCCTTCTCCGCCTGTGCATCGTAAAGACGTGATATCAAATCCCGGTTTCACTTTTCCAGACCCAACTTTTCCTGTCTTCCCTTCCACA